>NC_060153.1:285933-388291 GCF_021292245.1 Micropterus dolomieu | reverse complement strand
CACACACACACACACACACGCACACATACCGACAAGCAAACTGGTACACAAGGACATTTTTCACAGGATGACTTAGACTGAGGCATATTTAAACAGGTGTGGGTAGTTTTGTGGAGGTTTGGGCTTGGAGACAGAGGAGGAATATTTAACAGGTAGTTAGTTTACTGTCTTCATGGAGGAATTCTTCACCATGTTGGGTACACACACGCTACATTAGGCTGGAAACACTGTGACAGGTAGTACAAAATTTGTGAATGTAGTAAAGTACACTGAACAAAATTATAAACACAACACTTTTGTTTTTGCCCCCATTCATCATGAGCTGAACTCAAAGATCTAAGACTTTCTCTATGTGCACAAAAGCCCTATTTCTCTCAAATATTGTTCACAAATCTGTCAAAGTCTGTGTTAGTGAGCACTTCTCCTTTGCCAAGATAATCCATCCACCTCACAGGTGTTTCATACCAAGATGCTGATCAGACAGCATGGAGTGCCTTAGGCTGGCCACAATAAAAGGCCGGATATGTGAGTGGATTGTTTTATTCTTCTGCCAGTGGCTGCACCTGCAAGTGTTTATGAGGTATGGAAACACTGAATATGCATCCCCCGTTTACTAAATAGGCTGAAATATTGGCCTTTTCCATCACAGCCAATTTTACATAACTGCCTGTTTATATTGTATTGTTTTCCAAACTTGTTTAATATTGGGATTCTTGAAGAAGTGTAAAATACATCTTTCAGATTGCTTGTTGTGTCTCACCAACAGTTCAAAACTCAAATATAGTCAATTTGCCATCAAAGAAGACAAAGAAATCCAGCAAATGTTCACTGAGATGCTGGAACCAATGAATGTTTGTATTTTGTGCTTACAAAAAGAATGAAATGACAAATTTATTGTTAAAATTGCCAGAGATTAATATTGCGACTGATGAATCAATTGTTTCAGCACTAAACATACATTTTCTTTTTTCCCCATTTTGGGACAATTTTCTGGGAGGAGTGTGTGCAGGTGTTAAGATACAAGCAGTCAGATGGGACAGATGGGAGGTAATAGTGTTTTAAAGGCTATTAAAATACAGGTGTATATGAAGAAATATAAGCTCCATAATACAACAATGTATTGGAAGTGCTAAAAACGCTTGCACAAAGAATTTACCTTCAAAAACAAGCAGAAACAATCCTGTGACCCAATCAAGACATATATCTGAAACTGAAGACTCCAGGGGACTGATGCAAAGACGTTTCATGTGGTACCTTGTTAATCCTGAATCCCCGGGAACACAGATTATTTGAGTCTGTGAAACTGAGGTTTTAGGTTTACAAGGACGGGGCTTTAATGCCTAAAGGGTCAATTCACCATAATCACAATATTACTTTATTTGATCGCTTTCTGTTCGTGGTATCAGCCATTTTGAAATGTTGCCTGAAAAATGGAGCATCTCCATAAACACCAATCATCTCTCTCTCTTTAATAAGATAATACACTTGCTGGCACAACCATAGCGTGTGTCTGATTGTGTATACACAATAATAGGCAAAAGAGCAACAAAATGTTGAAGATTTAGGTATTACCTTTCTCCCTGCGTGTGTATTTATGTTCCAAAGCATTATCTGTGTATATCTGTGCACTAGTTAGTTTAATAATGCATGTTTGTGTATGTGTACATTGCCATGTATTCATTCTGTTTGCATACATGCTTTTGTGTGTGTGTTTAATTGTTTGCTTTGAGTAGCCGCCTGCAGTGGAAAGTAGAGATAAAGAGTGAAAAGAAGAGGACAGACAGTGAATGTGCGTGCGCTCGTGCGTGTGTGTGTGAGGTCAGTGTATTTTGGCACGGCAGAGCTTGTTTGTGGCCATCAGAAAGCCATTTTAATTAATGAGAGAGGAACACACACACACATTTTTGCAGTGCTCACCAATAATACTGTTGCCAAAAATTTCTGCTCTCTAATGGCTTCCGATTCAACTAATCTTTCTTTCTCTCTGAAAAAGAAGTAATGGGTGGAGTGGGAGACAGAAGGTGAGGAGAACAGAGGGGAAGATACAATTTGGGGGGAGCCAGAGGACGAAAAGGAGCACGGGAAGACAGAAGGAGTGACATTTCACACTCAACTGGAGAGTGGTATAAGAATACAAAAAGAAAGAAATTAAAAGAGAAAAGGTGTGAGGAGAAGAACAGAAAATCACTAAAAATAAGGAAAAGTGGTAGAAGACAAAACAGAAACGGAAAGAAAAACAAAAGACAAGACAACAAAACAGGGAGAACGAAAGATCTCAACACATAAAGGGAGACACACACACACACACACACACACACACGCACACACACATAGAGAGGGAGTGTTCCCTCCTGCTTTCAGCAGGTTGTTAGGCCAGCAGAGTGTGTGTCTGCTGAATAATAGATGGTGTAGCAGGGTAGCATGTAGTCTGACCAGTGTGAACACACACACACACACACACACACAGCATCTGTGTGCTGCATAAGGTTACTATAAATTGCTACAAAATCCAAAATGTTGTTCATACCGTACTTATAATGATTTGAGAATTTTTTTTAAATGAAATATAAATGAGTCTGCCCACTAGATGTCAGCATGTTTTCTTATCGCACTAGATGTGTATTATCTGCCAAATATTACAATTAAGAAGAAGACTGGCTAAAATGTGGTTAATTAACCAAATATGTATTCCAACTTTATTTACTTAACTTATTTACTTTTATTTACTTACTTAACTTACTGAACCCTTTCTACAATTAGAGCTACTAAAAAAGAAATCTGTCGAGAGCTAAAGACCTAGCTGATCACATTGAATATTTAGTGTGTGTAATATTTAGTCCTCTCTTCTCTTGTATCGTCAACACATACGTTTTGTTAAGCTGAAAAGATGCATGAGGAAGCATCTCTTCACTGTTAAAAGAAAAAACAGAGGCTTGATCTTTACAGTGAACTGTATGGAGGAGTGGTGAACTCCACCGGGAAAAATGTCTGATGTTAATACTACATTACCACGGCAGAGTGGAGAAAGAAATTGGCTAAGTAGATCAGCTACTCCACATCTGTTGATGTCAGGATTGATAAGTCTACAACCTAGCTGGAATCCCAGCTGTTTTGTGGGCAAGTCAGAGTTAAGTCTTGAGTACAAGCTTAAGCAAAGATTCAGACCGAAAACAGCCCTGCACTAAAACAGTGAAGGGGGCTGCGTTGGTGGGAACGTTAGATGCACCCTGCTGGATGACATTGCATTGCAGCAAAAGGTGAGACTGCTTCAACTTTTTTGCCACTCGACCTGTTGTTGTTTTGCCAGAACCCCCTCATTTGGCACCCCTGCTGCATCAACAGATTGGCTCCATTCAAAGTAGTCTGTTTCACACAGGGCTACTGTCACTCTAAACGTGTCAAGAAGAGGACACAATCTTCATGAGCAAAATGAAAGACAAGATGTAGGTCTTTCATGATGTTGACATGGCACTACATGGCATTCATATAAGCCTTGCGTGCAGTGTCATGTCAGAAATCCTGACGTCAACTTGTCTTGAAGCCAGGTTGGTTTAACTGTTTGGAATCCCCCCGTGTGTAACTGTAATTTTAGTCAAGCTTCACGAAAATTATAGTTTCAAATAGCTACATAACAGTTTTTAACAATAATATTAGGAAACTAAAATTGCCAATCTAACCCAGAATGCCGTTTTGCCCTCAGGAACATTATACCCTGTGTGTGTCTCACAAGTAGGTAGGTGCGTCTGACAGCCAGCGTGTGCTGTGTAGTTCAGCATCGTCTTGCTAGTGTGTACTACTCAGACCGACCTGTCTGATCCTCTCACATCAACCAGCAGCCTCTTATCCCTCACACACACACACACACACACACACACACACAGAGGCCGTCCTCCGGCCGTAGTGTCAATGTCAGCGTTGCATCTGGTAAACACGACAATAGACACGTACTCCCACCACACACACACACACACACACACACACACACACACACACACACAGACAAACACATACAGGCTAACAGGATAATGACTGGCCAATTAGACACAGGCTTGATCTGTCTGGATGTATCCAGTCATCTTAGCCCCTCCGGCAGCCATTACTCAGGCATGGACACACACACACACCACAACACATACAAATACACTTGACTGGTTGGAGCGCTGTGAAAAGCTGGCTGCTCCACCAGGCGACCTCTGTGAGTCAGCCTGTTTGTGTGTAGAGGGAATTTGTTTTTTCACATACCGCTTTGATAAACTGACCATTTTCAGTTTAAATTTAATAATGTCAATCATTGCTGCATTTCTGTTGCATCTGATTTTCAGGTTGCAGGAGCGCAGAAGCCTCAAATACCTAATGTGCTCATATAGTTAACCAAACCTCCCTCAAGCTTTTCTGGTTGTCTGTGTTATTGATAGCCACATACAGCAGTGAGATGCATGTAAAGGGACAACATGTTTTACACACAGTGTAAAATCAAAGTCAACTACTGTGACATTCAAGCAGAGTTAAGTGTATTTACAAATTAAAACAAACAGATGAGTCACAATGTTCTTTGCAGGAAAACCAGAGATGCAAAAACAAATAATCAAAAGCAATAACACCAAAAAATAGTCTTAGCACATCGTATTTTCCATCCTTTATGTGTCTGTCAAAATGAATTTGTAATTGAACATGATCATTGTGTTTTGAACTTTAACATAAGAGAATCAAATGGACTTTTGGGTTCTAAGAGAATGCCGGACAAATTATTTTATGCAATTTTGAAAATGTCATAACTCGTGGATCAATCATTTTAATGCAATTTCACCTTTATTGGGCAGTTTGACATTAGAGACCATAAGAAATATATGGAGAGAGAGGGGGGGGGGGGGGGGGGGGGGGGGGGGGGGGGGGGTGTCACTAAGGTCCCCATCCAGACTGACAGCTGGCCATTGGGACACAAGTCACGGTGAAATTTTAAACAAAAGTTGATCAGCAGTGGCTTGATCTCTGCAGTGTGAATGATTACAATATATATGTATATGAGGTGTGTATTTATGTGATACTTGTTGGTGATGTTGGCCTTAACTCCAGCTGCACTCCGTTTGAATGGATGATCCTCACCACCATCATTGCAAACTGCATCGTCCTGGCTTTGGAACAGCATCTTCCTGATGGAGACAAGACACCTCTGTCTGAACGACTGGTAACAAAAACACACACACACAAATCAGTATATACAAACATGTACATAAAGGCAGTATGTCTACGAACAGAAATAATACACAAAGGCTCAAACACACAGAGACACATGGCTTACAGTAAATACACAGATGAATACGTAGACATGCATCCACAGAGCACACACAGGCACAAAATACACAATCACACAGACGAATGACAGTACAGGCTCACAGTGGTTGAAATCTTGTCTTACAAAAACTGCCACAATCTGCTGTTGCTTTCCATCCTCTTTTTTACCCCTTTGCTCCTCACCTCCCCTGCTTTCCTCCCCTGCAGGAGGAGACGGAGCCCTACTTCATAGCCATCTTCTGTTTTGAGTCTGGGATAAAAATCCTGGCTCTGGGTTTTGCGTTACATAAGGGCTCCTACCTGAGGAACGGCTGGAACGTTATGGACTTCGTGGTCGTGCTCACTGGGTGAGTTCACAATAATACCCCTATTAAAATTTTATACTTTTTCTACTTCTGTTGTTTATTTCTTCTTCTTTTATTTTTCCTGGGGGAAATATACTATTTTTCTTTACTCTCTCCTGCTCAATGTTTATTCGTATGTTATTCATGTTATTCAAATTAGTTTAGTGTTTTATTTTTATTTCTGTTTTTACTTATTTCTGTCCACATGGTGCCTAATGTGTACCTCTGGATACTGAAATGTGTAGGATTTGTTTCCATGGCTACCTGCTCCACTTCAGCGCTGGGTTAGTTGGGCCAATCAGGTCGAGGCTTTAAAAAAAAAATAGAACATCACACAGCTATATACAACCAGAAATGAGCTTTTCTTCTGCTATAGTGCTATTTTTCATGACACAGCAAAGGGTTCAAACATGTTTTATTACATCCTTAAATCTGATGGAGGGCAATTTACAGTTTGCACAAACATTTCTGCATTCAGGTTTCTGCCAAAAGCAGACTGTGATCAGATGATTTAAGTGCATTTAAGCCCACTGAGTAAAAGGATCGCTGTTAATATAGGTAAGCAAAAACTTCTGTGTGTGAGGGTGTGTTAAATATGGCTGCCTGAGCTAGAGATGGGGGATGGGTGGAGATGGTAATAACATATAGTGTTTGTCAAGGGGGGAAAAGACTGAAATACAGGCACACACAGTTATTTCAGTGAATCCAGTTCCTTTCAAAAAGTGTGTTTTATTAGCGTTGATGCTGATATCAATGTTACAAACGCATAAACGTAACCAATCGCCATTTTTACATTTAATCCTTACGCTGAATCTGTATGTGTGAGCATCTTATAGTAGCATGACTTCCTCTTTTTTCTGATTCAAACACACTCACACAGACACAGCAGAGGTCTAGTTTGACAAGGTGTGCGTGTGTGATCAGGGCCACTCCCCCTCAGTCGCAGGCCTCCTTTAATGAGGACACACACACAGGCAGGCTGGATCAGAGCAGCACTGCAGGGAGCAGCAACCAGGGCAAAGTGAAATGTCACTTCTCCAGGAGATGGGGGAGCAGGTTTGTTGTTATGGCAATAGCCGAGAGTGGTAGCAGAGTTTTCTCCGTCTATCTCTCTCTCTCTCTTTTCATTCTTTTTCTGTTCAATTTTAATGTACATTATTAGAAGTGCACTTACTGTCAAAGCTAAAACAAGAAATACCTTATATCAGATTACAACAGCAGCTGTTATATTAATGATAAACACAATTTCAGCACTGATCAAGAAATACACTGATAAAACACCAGCACCCACTGTCGTACCCTGCCGGTCCCTTTGTCTCGTCACTCATCTTCACAGGGTGTTACCTGCTACCACGGAGTTGACGCACACATAAAATGTTGCTAGACCTCGCTAAGGTGTGTTCACATGTAGCGATGTTTTTAACACCTTTCTTATCCCATAGTTTCTCATGGGGAATGCACATGTGGTGCTCATAATGGCAGCTCTGAGGGCAGGGACCTCTGGGATGTTGAGCTTGAAGTATCATTCCTGAACTTGGAAAGATAAGACAAAAAAAATCTCAACACAAAAAGGGCCCCTCAACTATTCAGAACTAGTTTTGTGAGTGAAAACAAGAAGCTTCATGTCATGCCCAGTCAGATCAAGTATAAAAGAGACTTTGAAATAGTAGTGTGGACCTGGACATTACACCAGTCATACTCACCAATCTGCAATATCATTTTTATTTACTATTTATTTTCAGTTGCTTCTACTTTGCCTTTTTTTAAGTAGCTGGACCATCAAAAACAAAAGCACATGCTGCAGTTCTCACAGCATCATAGGTGCAGTATAAAAAAAGAAATAAAGGTAATAAGAATAATAATTATTAGAATCATCTGCTATGGCCTTCATAGTCACCTGGTCAGACACTGCTCTCCACCACCATCATTAAAACACCAAATGAGAGACTCATATCTCATTTGTTCATCCCTCCAGTAGAGTTCCAGAGACTTGTAGAAACTATGCCAAGCACTGTTGCTCACTGATTTAATGAGTCACCCATAGATAGATGGATGGATGGTATATACAGATAAATAGACAGAGAGACTGAGGGAGCCCTTGAGAGATGAAACCTCCCCTTGCCAGAGAAGCAGTAGAGTAGAGCTGTACTACTGCAGCTAGATAACCGAGGGAGGAAAAAGGAGGAGGAGGTGGCAGAACAAGAGGACATGTGACGATGTCTCTTTGTTCCCCTGGGCTCTGGAGAACAGGACAGAGGGGGGGGGGGGGGGGGGGGGGGGGGGGGGGGGGGGGGGGGGGGGGGGGGGGGGGGGGATACAAGATGGCTGTTAAAGAAGGTGTGAGAGGGATGCAGAGAAGAGAGGAGGAAGACCACAGGAAGGAGGGAAGAGTGATGGGTGCAGGGACAGCGGAGGTGAGAGTGATGTATGGAGGGAGAGCGATTTGGAAGAAGGATAGGAGGAGGAGGGAAGGCAAAGATGGAAGAAGGGGGGAAGGGAGAGAGAGGGAAATGAGAAAGAGCAAACGCTGAAAGGAGCATGCTCAGAGAAGGAGTGAGTGTGTGCGTTTGTGTGTGAACGCTGCAGTAACCTCCTTTTCCCTGCTCCCAATGATCAATCACTCAGCACAGCCTATATAACACACACTGCTGTTACCTTGTGGTGCATAGACACTCGTACACATATGCACACACACATAATGTATTTCTGTAGATACTGTGTGTGTGTGTGTGTTTGTATACACACAATTACTGTGCTTGGCCTATATTGCCAATTGTAGTCATATTTGTATTTGTACAAGTGTTAGTGTATATTCATGTAGAACATTTGAAATTGAATGCAAGGTCTTGGTATGAACACATGCTGCAAGAAGCGAGCATATGTTCACCATGTTTTCCTCCTGTGTGTGTGTGTGTGAGTGTGTTCTTGGAGTACCAATTGAAGACCTCGAGAGGGAAGACATATTTGGAAACTTCTCTGAAGGGTCATTTGAGGGGTTCAAATCTCTCTCACAATATAGTAAAAACTCACTGCTTTATTAGATTTCCCAACTGCCTTGTTTGGAAGTTCCTAAATTCAAAAAGTCAAACCGTCAGTGACGCTCATTGGCTAAAGAATGTATTATGCCTGTAAGGGTCCTCACTTGTATCGTAGTGCAAACATGTGTGCCGTTTTGAAGTTAACGTGCCTCCTCCTCCGCAAGCTGTAGCTTTCATTTACCGTCGTTCTTTTGGTGACCTCAGTGTTACTGCGTTTACACTTTGCATATAAGATGCCTCCAAATCAAAGTAGATTCCCATTACATTTGCTAAGCACATTCATGATCCCAATGTGAGACTCACTTTTAAAGAACCTGTGACCTTTCCTGTAGTGCTACCTTATAGACAAACTGTATTTGTAGCCCCACTACTGCTAAGAATAGCTAAATATAATTGTTTGGTCCAACACTTTCATAATGTGGCAGGTAAAAAACATTGCGGCTTTGTTCGATTTTACGTGTTAATAGTGTCAGACTCCCTCTTTCTCACTTTCTCCTCTTTTGGTTTCTGAAGGAATTTGTGCTGTGCAAGTCGTGACTGAGAAGGCTTCTGGCACTGTGCTGTGAAGTGTGCATGTATGTGTGCTGACTTCATTCTTGGCAAACACTGGAGAGAGATACTTGATGAGGACAGGAATTAATGAGAGAGGGGGAAAAGGAGGACAGGGGACACACACACACAGAGTGACTAGTGTATTTAGTATTCAGGGATGACGGTCCATTGATTTTCAGTGCCATGCTGTGACGTCACACAGTAATCTAATCATTTACGATAGACTCTGGGCCAATCAGTCAATGAGAGGACACCACAGACGTCCCTATGACTCTTCTAATGGATGTTCACAGATACAATGATCAAAAATAGAACTCTCAGTTTACACGTTTGGTATATATTTTTAAGCAGTATGCCGTATACTTGTATGTATATTTTTCTGGATGGACTATTATGGAGAGGGCAAACAAAAATAGAATATTGAAGCAAAAAACGTGATCCGGTAATTCATATGGGAAAGTCTGATTAAATAAATACCCATACCTTTGTCTTTATAAAAAACTCTTTTTTGCTTAGCTTAGTAACTCAAATGTTGTGATAATGCTAGTAAACCATTATCACAACATAGCATGTGCAATGTAAATATAATATCTAAAATATGATTGAAATCATAATAAGAATGTAAGGGATCTACTGTGCAAGTAAAAATTAACAGACAGACGATGTCTATGATGTCACAGATTAAACTTAAACATCAAGTTATTTGCCTATGATACTACATAATCTCAGACGATGGATGTCTGGCCTAGGACGCCAAGATAAGAATAGGTCAAAGTGGTCATTGCCTGCTAAACCTCTATCAGTTTATGTACATGCATACGACACTCCTAAAGGGAGTGTTTTGCCCCATCTCAGGGGGAAAAACATAGCATACTGAGTCACTACACTAGAGTATCTGGCAAAGATACCAAATGACATCAGAGCTCAACACAGAGGGAAACAGGAACCTCTGACTCAATGCTGGGACGACTCACAGCTGAGTTTTGCGTCAGAAACAGGACAGATCAGATGAAACACATCTTCTTAAAGATATGTATCAGGCTGTATGGACTCAGAGAAACATAGCTAACTTTGGTGTGAATCAGGTCACTCTCTAAAATATTACTTCAGATTGGTAATTGGTACACACAGGTGTTACAGTAAGTACAGTACTTCCTCTTAGAAAATAACATATCGACATTAAGTGAGGAAATGAAGTGCAGCAGGGAAAGAGAAATGAGGTCACAGAGGGAGAGTACCTGGCTGAAAATTGTCCCTTTGCCATCACTTCCATTATCATTATTGCTCTGCAGTCATTTACAGGCTCATCTCTCTCTATATATATGTTACCTCCAACTCTACGCCCTGTAGGCCATCTGCTGCATATGAACACACACACGCACACTAGGTTGCACAAACATTATAATGGCTGCGTGTCTGAGAATAGTCAATGAGCTGTTCCAAGAAGATGGAGTTGAAAACCTTTAAATGTAAAGAGGAGAGGCGTGTCACCAATGAGGTGAGCACATCTTCACAAGAAAAACAACAGCATTGTTGTTCAAATGCCTAAAATGTCCTTTGGAAGTAGGTGGAATTAGCGAGACATTGTAGCACCTCAAAATCACACATGGAAGAGTTTGAGGTGGATGGATGGGTCAACATGGCTGTTCCCTACTACTAACCAAATAGCTTTAACCCAAATCAGCCAAATATTTTCTCTAACATTAAACAATTTGTTTTTGTGCCTAAACCTAAACAACCCTCAACTACAGTGGTGGCAGATTAGAAATTGGTCAAAGTTTTGGAAGGCACTGATGATTCTGACTTGTTCAGTGAGAGGTAAGTGGCAAAAAGTAGACATATCCCTTTAAACAAAATCATTTTTGCCAAAAGCCTGTTTCAGTGTGTGGTGCTTTGTACACACCCACACACCCTTGTGAACAGAAATAGAGACACAGACACAAACACACACCTTCTGACACACAATGTGAGGTCAGCAGAGTGATAAAGTTAGGCATTAAACCAGTTCATCATCACACCCACACTGTTGACAACCATTTGTCTTGCTGAAGTGTCCTTTTGCAAGACACTTAATCTTAACCAGCTCCAGCTCTGCTGCTCTCTGCCTGACTCTGACTTCTGACCCCTCTGGCAGGGAAGGAAAACTGCACCACAAGAAAATTTTCTACTAGGGGGTGGTGATGGAGCAGTGGATAAGACACATACCTTTGGTGTTAGAGACCCGGGTTTGAATCCACTGTGAGACACCAATGTGTCCCTGAGCAAGACACTTAACCCCTAGCTGCTCCAGAGGCGTGCGACCTCTGAGATATATATATATATATATATATATAGCAATTGTAAGTTGCTTTGGATAAAAGTGTCGGCTAAATGTAATCCACTACTTTCAGGGGATCAGTACATTTTATCTTTTAAAACACCCATGACTGAACAACTGACTGTTTTGTAAACATAGTACTTTGGTCATCCCAACAGACATCCGTACACAAGTTTACATTTTTTGCTGTTTCTGTTTGGGAAGTTATCATTTCACCATTGATACAAAAATCAATTCATTGCTTGAAGACGTCAGCATCAGATCAAGTAAGCCTCACTAATACTGAATTTCAACCTGCATAAAGCTGAATTGGAGCTGTATTTCTTGCCACCTAGTCAAAGTCCAATATTCATTATACTTGTCCCTGCAGCTGGCAACAAAGTTGATTAGAGAGGACACAACTACACATTCTTTACACATAAACATTCAACTACATGACATATTGCACCCACCAACACACTGAGAGGAAGGACAAGGATGCAAAAGTCCAGAAGTTGTGACCTCGTGTGGTCCAAGAGTCATGCTGGCAGGAGACGGGGGGACAGGTGGGCCAATCAGCTGGCCCATCAGAGAGCGAGAATGAGGGAGAGAGGTGAACGGAAAAACCGATGGAAGATTATAGACACAGGAAAGAATGACGTGGGTGAACAGGAGAGAGGAAAAACAAGAGTGTCTATATAATTAAAGGACAGGCATGGATGGAAGGATGAAGCTGGACTGACAAGCAGCTGCTTTGTCAGAAAATGAGATTACTGGTTTCAACTGGGAAAATATGGCAATAGTGAAAGCAGATCAAACTTCCCTGTTGCTGCTTTTACCTTTTGCATCTTTTGACAGGAACGGTTTGGGTCAAATGTCCTTAACGGCTAATTAAACAGAACAAATTTCCTATTAAAAAATAATATACTGCTCACTGAACAGAGTTTTAAAATTTTGAATATCTGCATTACTACCTTAAATCCAGCGATCAAGGTACTCTTATGCAGAAGACTTAGACTCTGAAACCCTCCAGTGGCCGAAGGGTGTTTGCAGAAAAGCATGCACACTTAGCAAACCTTCCCTAGATAAATAAAGGTTAATAAAACATATATGTGATTAAAAGACACGGGGTTGATGGATAGAGTAAAGATATAGAGGAGAGAGTAGGAAAGACGAGACAAACCCTCCTTATTGGCCACTTTCATTTCTCCCCATCCTCCCTCCACCTGATCCTACATGAAGTGAAATTAGAAAAAGACAGAAGCACTAAGGGAGGGAGAGAAGGAAAGGCAGGGGGGAAAAGGAATGAAGGGAAAATAAGGGTGTTTGGTTGGGGGTGGAGGTAGAGAGAAAGTCCATCAGCTGAGTGTTAGCACTCTGCTGAGATCAGCAATAATGTGAGAGTGAGAAAATGAAGAGAGGGAAAGGAAGAGGAAGAGGGGATGAGGATGGAGAATGTGGTCAGAATGAGAGTGCTTTCATCCTGCCTCTGCCAATGAAAGCTTCAGCAACCAGGAGATGGAAAGAAGACTGAAAAAAAAAAAGCAGAGGGGAATGAAATGAGAAATAAAAAGAGAAGTTTGGGTGGAATGAAAAAAGAAAGCTGTGTCTTTGATGAAGTGAGAGGGAGGGGTCTCATGACATAAGCTGGTGGAAAAGATTCCCAATCCCTGAGGTGATGGAGCCATTACAATACCCCTCTTTCACCTCCAATCCTACCACTGATTTCTCTCCTGACACCCCTCTGCACCTAGCAAATGGGCTCTCCCAATAAGGGGAAGTGACTGGGGCATACCACCTTGATTGCGGAGGTTGGGGTAAGCGGTGACATAACAGTTGTAAAGTGCTGCTTAATGTCCTGTATCTATAGGAAAGAGACAGAGGGAGTGAGAAAAACAACAGATTCAGTAATTTCAGCAAGTGACCCAAAACAACAAATGCTTACTTTCAAATGATAAGGAACACTAGCAGCCATTGTAATTAAGGGAGCAAAGGAGGAAGTCAGGTGACGTTATTATAGAGCATGAAAGTCCACATAGAGAGGAGGGCAGGGTGGATGGATGGGCCAACAAAACATTGGACTTATAACACAGAAGACTGTAATATTTTTCATTACACTATGACCAAAATCATTCCCGAACCATAACCATGTGTTTATTATTGGAACATTGACAACAAAGGTCCCCTAACCCTCACAAAGTTTTCATTTTAACCCAAAACACAACATTTCCTTAAACCTAACCATAGCTTAATCAGTGAGCTGTTTTGGAAGGCATAGACAAATTATGTTGTCCTTCTGATAGGGGTGTCACATCAGACAACGCAGTTAAAAAACACATCATGTTTGATTTAGATGACTTGTTGGATTTTTGGAAGCTACAACTACGGGATACATTTAATTGTTTAACTACATAAACATTTAGATCTTAGATTTGATACATCTTACTTAACATACAGAACCTACTGTAGATGGTTGTGTTTTCACTTTAGTGTTTGCTTCCAAATATGTGACTTAGACAGTTCGGTATATGTTTGTTTTGAATTTGTCAAAAACGTGTCAGGTCATTACACTGTTTGTGATGCTCACCCAAGGGCACCTGTACCTATGTCAGTCCTGTGTTTCTCTGCTCTCGGTTTCATGCATGCTGGGAAATGTTCCAGCAGCTCAAATCCTGACCCTGACATACCTTTGGCAGTTTTGGAAAGCAAATTAATAACTGCCAGAGCAAAAGTTAATGTGTTAATGACAGTGAGCCAAGACCTTATTATTTACATCAACGTATTTGGCAGACACTTTTGTTGCAGACATATCTATATACCCATAGTGATAATTGAACCAGTGTCCCATTCTTTCCCTATTATGCCATTTGTTTATTTCTTACACTATGTTCGAACATATTGTCACACTGGAACATTGTCCATCACGTGTGTGTGTGTGTGTGTGTGTGTGTAGTGGGGGGGGGTTAGGGCTCAGTGGGAGACACTAAGGGGACAGGAGCTCACACTGTGATGACACATGGCACTCCCACACTATTTCCACACAACACACACAAAAACCCATGTGCACACAAACACACACACACACACACATACACGCACGTACAGCTCATGCACATGTCACTGGCTGGAACTTGTCCCAGTCTCTTGCATGTTGTGATAGCATTTGTTACATACAACACCCTCATGAATGCACATGGTCTTTAACATAGGCACATACATGTTATCTATGTAAGTTAACTATCATTATCAGTAAATGCTAGCTCATATATGCCACTACACTGACATCAATATGTCAGTCTCAGAGCCCTGATGACAAAGACACAAGTCCTCAATCTGGACCCCTGAACTGCCAGGATATCTCAGAAGTTTGACAATTCAGAAATATAACCCTTAAAGTCAACAAAACCCACAAATCCTATAATAGTGGAATTGTTATCTTGTCGTCTGACATCTAAGTTATTGTTAAATCTCAATGGAATGTTATGAATGCAAAAATGACTTTTTCATGCTCTTTAAATGGCAATGGTGGCTGCATTTTGACTGTTTTTAATAAATGGTTAAATATTATTAAAACCAATCAGAGTCAATGGAGTAAAGTTCCTGATTTAACAACGTAAAGTTTAGGATGTCTGAAGATTCTCCGTCATCCAGGTAACAGTTATCCAAGGAGGGCTGAGTGAAGGGCTACTAATTGTTTGTGTGTATGTGGGATTTATGTGTCTGTGTACATGTTGAGAAAAACAATAATTCCTGTGTTCAACATACCAGCAGCAGAAGAGAAAGTGGGTCATCCATACTACCTGGGCTGCACGGCATTCGTCACTGTCATCAAATTGTACTCTGTATATATTTGATGTGAGTGTGTCTGTGTTTGTATTTGGTAAATGGATGCGCTTACACACGTTTGGTCAGTGTGTGTGTGTGTGCACGCAAGGTAAGTTACACTTGCACCATGTACAGGAGCTGCTGTTAAGGGTGTGAGGGGGTAGGTAAGGATAATGTTTGTGTGTGTGTGTGTGTGTGTGTGTGTGTGTGTGTGTGTGTGTGTGTGTGGGTGGGTGGGAGATGCGGGGTTTGGAGGGGTTGAAAATCAATCGTTAGGAGACCCACTTCCCAACCCCGTTGCTGCGGCAATACCAAGATTCCATCAATGAGCCAGAGCTGCGTTGCCCTGGCAACGCTTATGAATGAGAGCAGGTCGGTAACCGTGGAGACTCAGCGAAGAGAGGAATCACCGGTTGCCATGGCAATGCCATGAACGGGGAGAGACCAGGCAAAGTGAAGGTGGCGAGTGACCTCTGAGATGTTCATAATCAGCTCCATCAATCATCATCCTCACACTGCTGCACCTCTGTAGAGACCGAGACGACAGGACGGGATCGCACACTTCAGATCTTTCAGGCAGTTTTCAACTGTTGAGTTGATGTTTTGAAAGTCAGCAATGTTTACAGTGGATTTTATTAAAGGTCCAATGTGTAATATTTAGGAGGATCTATTAACAGAAATGCAACATTATATCCATAATTATGTTTTCTGTGGTGTATAAAATCCTTCATAATGAACCGCTATGTTTTTATTACCTTAGAATGAGTCATTTCTATCTACATACAACGCGGGTCCTCTTACATGGACTTCGCCATGTTGCACCACCATCTTTCTACAGTAGCCCAAACGGACAAAAGTCTCTACAAAGCGCGTTTTGTCACTAAGTTTAATACATACAAAGAAGAAGAAGCATCATTAGTAGTAGCAGTTATTGACAGGTTTATTAGAAGTAAGAAAATATGAGAAATTTGAACAAAAAATGAGGCCCACACATTGAATTTAGCACAAGAGTGAGAGTGTGTTGGCCACCTTTGCTTCTCCTGTGCGTATGCAAAGGGAGGGCTGAGCGGTGAGTGATGGTGTATTCATGTGGTGTTGGAAACATCTGAATCTTTAATCCTTAAATCTTTAAAGGGCTAATTATTTATTAGCGGCCGCTAGCGGTGTGGTTTGAAGATTGCAACCAGGTGTGTGCTCTTGTGCGTGCTCACTTAAATTCATGTGCGAGCATAATCTGAAACACATCCCACAATCAACGCGGATACACCGGCATGCTGGCTGTGGCTTTTCACCAGACATGTTCAGGCTCTGTTACTTCAGTGTTCTTGGCTCCACAGAATAGTAATGGTGGATAGCGTTAGCTGGTAAAGTAATGTGTAAAGCCATAACGTTACATATTATATATTGCAATGCAATATAATAACTTCTCGGCGTTAACCAGCGAGCTAATGTGACTCTCTTAGTGACTCCAGCCTTTGTAATGTTCACTGTTTTCATAAGACGATATCTGATTCTTGTTTGGCCTGACAGGCTTCAGCACAGAAACCTTTATTGTTGTTTTTACCCTTACGTGGAGTATATGTCAGAGTCTATGTTGTACTGGGAGCCGGTTGTTTTGTGGTGTTAGGCTACATCCCGACCCGGTGTCCTCACATTAAAAGCAGAATAGTGGCTGTTCCAAGCAATAGAGGAAACAGGAGTGTGTTTCATTTCTAAGTGAGGTTACAGCCCATTGACAATAAGGTGGTGAAAATTTGATTTATTAATAAGTGATTTCATTGAAAAAATACATATAGCCCCTTTAAAGCAAAAATAGAAATAAAGTGTACACTGTAATAGTAGGAATCGAAGGAAAAGAAAGATTAGAGTAGACCTAATCTTTAATATTATATCATGATAAATCACAATATTCTTACAATACTTGAATGTCATGTTTTTTTAAAGAAGTCATGGTTTTCAAAAATAGGCAAAGTTTTCAAGGATTACTGTTATGCATATTATAGCACAGTTTAAATCGTGTGCATGGCTTTACAGGTTGATAGTTAGGTGTTTCCCAGCAGTGACAGCCTCTGTCATCACTGTCGATAAAACTCTCCCTCTTTTTCTCTCTAGAGTCTCTCTGCCTCTCTCTCTCTTCGGGGGTTCCTCTCTCTCTCAGCAGTTGAATCTCACACTTTTGACATACAGGACTATCACTCTTTTTCAATCTACTTACTCTCTCACTCTGTGTCTCTGTGTCTCTTGAGGGTTGTTCCGTCTTTTCACTCCCACCCTGTATTTCATCAGAGATTGTCATCTCTAGTGTCTATGTGTGTTTGTGTGTGTGTAGAATCCCTGTCATTTAAATGAATGCTTTTGTAAGTTTTGGTATATGTTGAACCGTAGCTAAATAACAGACAAGACAAGGATTAGCCTATAAGCTGACAATTTAAGGAAAACAATAGCAAATATAAGTATATGGGCTTTTCTGACATGACAGCTATATAACTATACATTTCTTTCACAAATGCTAATTCATAGCCTACAGAGACAAGTATGCATCTTCTGACGAGGTTAAACTATACTGGCTACAACTCCTTATCTATTTTTCCCATTAGAGCTAGACAAGTTGTTATCCTCATGAATGTTTCTTTAATCCACGTAGTCTGTCCATTTTTGTCTCATCCTGCTTGTTATTCAGCAATAACGAGACATCATTTCGGCAAATATTTCCAGTTTCTTTGCTCAGAATTACTATGACTCTTTAGCCAAATTACATTTTTTCTTTCCCCAGTATTGAACATTCCCTGCGTTTCTTTAACATGTACACAATGCCATCATTTTTATCTTTATGGTTTTAGAGAGACAGCTTTTCTTGCCTAATTTTCTGGTATATATTCTGTCCATTTTAGACCTATTAAACAATCTTTGAAATCTGCTAATTGGCTTGCCCGTCACAACACACAGTTTGTTTAAGGTTACTGTTAATGTGGCATCATAGAATGATAATAGTCGTAACAATAATCATAAGTCATTCCATATCCTTATTTAGCATTTCCCTTGCCATTTTTTCCTTTCTGCTCAGTTGTTTTCTTCCTCTTCTTCCATTTAACCATTACCCTTTCCTTTCTTGTGTTGTTGTTTCTCTGATTCCCTCTCTCCTAACACCCCTCCATACCCCTCCCCCTCCATCCCATCCGTCCACCCCCATCACAACCGGCAGCACAGTCGGTGCTCCCTCTACTGGCAACTTCAGTGCACTGTGGGCAGGTTCAGCTGTTGCCAGGGGTGACTGCATCCTGGAGGTTTGGGTTGTCTGGCAGAAGCGGATGGTTGCCGTCTCGCACGGATGAATATTGAAGCTCTGCTTTTGGCCCTGACTGAGATGTACGGGAGAAAGGGAAGCAGTGAAATTGGACAAAAATAAACAGAGAGCAAAAGGAGAGAAAATGAATGACAGAGAGAGACGGAAAAGCAGAAAAAGTCAGAATTTAGATTCATAATATCAAAACAGCCCCTTTGGTCTTTTGTGTCATCCATCTACTCACCCATGCATAAATTCAACAATGAAACAGGGAAATAGGGAGGAGCAGGAAGAAAAATTTAAAAATAAAACATTAAAAATAGATTTAGAATGAGAAATGTAGCTAAAGTAGGCGATTTATTTCAGAAGCATTATTTTTTTTATATATTTGTTAAAATTCTCTTTACATCCCAATAAATCAATAAAATAAATGCCCTGACGCAAAACTGAAAAAAATCTGCTATCTGTGGCTGTCGCAGGACTGTAACAAGCCTGCCTACCTGCGCACACTCTGCCCGTGCCTTCACTGCACTGTTAACTGTGGGAGTGGTACACTCGGGTAGTGGTTTTGGAGGGAGGCCTGAAGGGAAGGGGTGGGATTTTTTTGTTGGATACTTTCAAAAGTTATCTTTTATCCAAAGCGACTTACAATTGCTATGTATGTCAGAGGTTGCACGTCTCTGGAGCAGCTAGGGGTTAGGCGTCTTGTTCAGGGACACATTGGTGGATGTGTTGCAGTGGGGAAATGAACCTGGGTCTCTCACACCAAAGACATGCGTCTTATCTGCTGTGCCATCACCGCCTGCGGTGCAAACTATGAAATGAAAGTATTGGACGTCAAGTGTAGCTGTAAAACTTGTAATAAAGATTAAACATTCAAAAAGTTAGATGAAAAGAAAATTTAGAATCGGAACAAAATCAATATGGGATACTTATATATACAAAATGTGCAGAAAATGTGTACCACATGTTGTTTAACAGAAATTACATTCAGTTTACATAGAACAAGATTACAAGAAAATTCACCTGTAGATCACATGCATTTGGATATGTATACTTTGCACTCTCATTTACACAGAGACTTTGTCTACACTGTCTAATCTATATGTGTGTTCTGTTGGATCATTACTGGTCCTGAAGCTGTTTGCTTATTTTGCTGAGGTCCAGGGTTTTCAGATCTGCAGCATGGCCTTTAGCCGTGGCAGTTAAAAAGCCATTGAGGGAATGAGGGGCTTGGCTGTCGGTACCGTGCCTGTTAATAAATGACCTCTTACTGGAATTAACAACTAACCTGGAGAGAGATGGAGGAGGGAGGAGTGGGGTGGGGGTGAAGACGAGGGAGGATGGAACAGAAAGACGGATGTGAGGAAGAGATGCCAAAATTGAAAATTGAGAAGACAGCTCTTCTAAGTGGACAGATTTTTGAAGCCTTTTGGCACAAAATGTATTCTGCAAACACATGCAGATGCCTAGAAGTGCAGTTTGCCAGGCATCTGAGGCACACTCTGTGTGATTGCAGTTACTTTTGTAACTGTAAATGCATTTTATGGTTCAGAAATTGTTAGAAACAGATATGGTAGGTGATGATGATACATGACGTGATTGATTACTCATTCTGCTGGTTCACACATTTTCATGGGCCAGTTTTGTACGGAAATATTTTTTGACTGAAGCGCAGATTGCACAACTATATTAAAAAGAGAGGTTGTGATGGTGGGGGGAAAAAAACTACAACCATTGTATTGCACCTACTGAGGTCGATTTTGCTTGCAGAATACACTTGGAGATATAATCCTGGACACTGACTGCGTACTAAGCAACTGCCTTACAAAGTCAAGCACTAAATATATGCAGATTGCAAGCACAAATTTAATAAAAGCCACAGCACACATTTGCCTAGCATTTTCATGCTCAAATCTCCGACCTGCAGTCATTTTGATTAGTAAAACATGTCAAAATGTGTTGCGAGTTACAAATTTGATGAAACAGGTGCCTGCCTTTTGTTTTCTCTCTTTGTCCTGGCTTATATCGGAGGGTTTGCACATGTAAATACAGTATACTTACTATTTTAATTGAGTAAAGCCACCTTTCTCAGGTTAAATACATTTTAGCTGTAATAGAGATATGTGGCCTGTCATTAGTAACCAAACACACCTTTAACTATGTGTGAGTATAGACATTAGGAAATCTTTCTGAGCACAGAAAGTAACCAATCAAAATTCCTTTGGAATCTGATCAGTAAAGACAAATAAGGTGTCTGCAGTTAATTAATGTCACCTTTATATAAATGTCTTGATACTGAAGTTCAAAGAGTGCCGACACACAGAATTTCTAAGTGCAGCTTTACGGAAAGAAGCAAAAATTAATATTGTGGGAAATACGCATTTTTTATTATAAGTTGTTGTTTTGTGTGACTTAAGGTCAAAATCTGCCTATTTATCGTGCTCCTCCCCTCCGTTTCTCTCTCTCTGATTCTTCAGAGCATCCCTTCTCTACGCCCCCACATTTCCCCCCTCCCCAGGGTGTTGGACAGACCCTGCCATCCGCCCCCGCACAAGACTGTTGACTGACTATACACCAGAGCTTCACACTCACACACACACACACACACACACACTATACATGCATTCAGTTCTTTCACAACCGTAGGTGTGTCTCTGAAGGGGGACGAGGCAGTAGTGGCAAGAGTCATATACAATAATTCCTGTTGTTTAACTTAGATTTTAAATGACGTGGTAACCTACAATATGTGGCTTCATGCGCCATGATCTGTTTGGTAGAGCTGACTACAGAGTGTAGACCATTGGAGCTACAGAAAAATTTTTCAGTTCTGGCACATATTTGTTCATGTGATTTGGGAATTTGACAAGGCAATCTCCACTCAAGGTCTACAATGTCACTTGTTCTGGATTTTTGACCGCATCACATAATCATAGTAATCGTTATAATCAGCAGATTGAATTTGCTCTTTTGTCATGGAACTGTAGGATGATGGAAAGTTTAACGGGTGGAAATGTCATCAGCTAAATAGTCGCCATAGTTTATCGACTGGTGAGACATGGATCTGTCGGGCACACTCGATTCTGTGTGAATTATATATTTTTTGTTTTCTCATTCTTTTTTTCTCCCATACACAGTCCTTATCACTTCTAACTCCTCTCAGTAGATGTTTATTCCGGTGTGAATCTCGAAGAGAATACCTTTCAAGCTCACCTGGATTAAGCAAGGGATTTTGGTGTGGACACATTTGTCTTTGCTCATGAGACTCAATGTGCCACTGTGAAATGTCACAGTAGTTTAGGTGGTCTGTGCTGAAGCAGTTAGTTAGGCAATAATGTTACAGCTATAAATCGAACAACACAGGGTGTGACAAGCATTTATAAACAAATTTGATGATTTTGAAAGACAAGGCCTGTTAAACTGACATTGCTCGCTGTTTTCTCCCTCTCTCTTGCTTTTCTCTCTGCAGTATTTTGTCATCTGTGGGGTCTCAGCTTGACCTAAGGACACTACGAGCTGTCAGAGTGCTTCGACCTCTGAAACTGGTGTCTGGGATTCCCAGTAAGTGCTTCTGTGTGTTTTTTTTGTGTGAACACTGCTCTGTGTGCTTTAACTACAGTAACTGCAGTCTTAGTCATACATTATAAATAGTGTCACTACTGCATATCACCTTTTGCTTTTTACATCTCAAACTGCCAGTGCATTTTCCCCTCAACCATGTGACAACAGGTATGTACTAGAACCAGGAGTAAGAGTAGCAAATGTAGACAGTTGTTGTAGACTTGTTTTTTGTTTTCAGATGTAAACCGGTCAATTAGGAGTTACAGTTAATTTTGACTGAATGCAGTCTCTTTAATTTTCAGATGCATTACATTAAGCGGATGCTTTTAAGCAAAGCGACTTACAATTGCTAAGTATGTCAGAGGTTGCACACCTCTGGAGAAACTAGGGGTTTAGTGTCTTGCTCAAGGACACATTGGTGGATGTCTCACACTGGTGAATTAAACCCGGGTCTCTCACACCAGAGGCATGTGTCTTAACCACTGCTCCACAACCACCACCACCCTTTACTGCAAGCGCCATCTCTATTTTTGTCCTCCAGGTCTGCAGGTGGTGCTCAAGTCCATTATGAAGGCTATGATCCCCCTGCTGCAAATTGGCCTACTGTTGTTTGTGGCCATCCTCATGTTTGCCATCATCGGCCTGGAGTTCTACATGGGAAAGTTCCACACTGCCTGCTACGACGAAGTCACAAGTAAGAAAAATGACAAAATGTACTATTGTTGCCAGCAGCCATAGTAAAATAAAGGGAATTTTTGAATGTTAGGTTGGCTCTGTCCCATTTAGTCATGCCAGAGGCCATTTTCATGGAAGATATTTTGACATACACAGCAGGAAAAAGCATAACATTAGCTGTAAATAATGATGGCTGAATTCCATTTATCTGCTTCAGTTTTAGGGTCTTTGTATTGTGGATGCTGGCTGTCACGTTGGCATAACATTCTAGGATGCAGACCCATCATTAATGTTATTAGTAACATGTTTTCCTACTGCTATGTGTTAAAATGCCTGCTATGTAAGAGGCACACCGACGTGAAACCCAGCCATTATAAATGTTATTAATTACACCTGTTTTAATGAGTCAAAATGTCCACTATGAGGTCTGTTAACTTGTCTACACTACCAGCCTCTTGGATAGGTAACACATTATTGTTGAAAGTTTGCTTTCTGATCCAAAGTGAACTTGTGTTACTTAATAGTAAAGGTGGATATTTCTCTCTTTCTGTCTCTCTCTTTCATTAGGAGAGGTAGTAGAAGAATCGCCATGCGGCACAGAGGAGCCTTCCCGGTTGTGTGCTAACGGCACAGTGTGTAGTGGTGGTTGGATTGGACCCAACTACGGCATCACCCAGTTCGACAACATCCTGTTCGCCGTGCTCACCGTCTTCCAGTGCATCACCATGGAGGGATGGACAGACATGCTCTATTATGTAAGTCAGCCTGTCCAGTGAGCCTGTCTAGTTTAGTTTACAGTACAACATCAAGGAGTCTCAGGCCCTACCCATTATGTCCCTGAGCTACAATGTCCTATAATAAACAATAAAGTCACATGTAGTATTAACAGTAGAATTCTGATAGATAATCAAAGCTTTACATTATGTTAATTTTGTTTGGGCTGTACATTTCAATTGCCTTGCCTTGACTCACAAATCACCATGAAAAACACTAGATTATTAATTATAACTAGGCTTATAATTCTTGTAAAGCACAGTCCTTACTGCTAGCGACAAATTAATGAGCAAGCTTCCCCTCAGCAGAATGAGTATGAGTATGATCAGAAATGTTACCTATGCTGAACAAACTTGTACCCACATATAGTATTGAACATGTATTTATTTTTATATCTTAAAAAGAAGAACAGACAGATGTTTTAGGAAGAAGCACTAGGCTTACCAGGTAGCCAAACGGAAAAGGGATTTAGGCTGTTCTCAGACTGACAAGCACAGTGTATTAAGAACTGCAAGGGTTTGTGTTGGTGAGGTATGGTTTGTTGGTACATGCACTGATGACATAAAATACAAGCAAAGTCTTGTTTGAAAAAATATCCACGAGTCTAAAGGCTTATCAGAAACAGATGCGTTAAATTTAGAAAGTTTTCACAGGGACATTTAATAAATTTCTTGTCTTGTCTTAATAATTGCAAGGTAAACAGTACAAGCAATACAAAATAAATAGTGGTTAACTTTCTTCACTCTTCATGTTTCAACAAGTATGTTCAGTTACATGTATTTAATTGACCAACATAGTTGAAAGCTCTTTCTGTCCACTGTGATGTGTATTAGGTCTGTACAGTATGTTTTTTTAGCACACTGAAGGACTTGCGGGGGTGGGTGGGTGCAGGGGCTGGTGATTGGCTTGAATTTCATTCAGCTAAATGAGGCATAAAGTAGTTTGAGATTTGATTCAAAACACAATTTATTTGTCCAAAAGCCATTTTCATCCCTCTCTCTCTTTATCAGTCTGTATAACTTCCTTTATCTGTCTTCTCGTCTGTCCTTTTCTTGCCTTTGGAGTCGCTCTCCTTCTCTCTCTCTCCGCCTACTTTTCTTCCACTCTCTATTCTGGTCCGTCTCGCTCTATATTTAACATCTTTTCTGATGGATGGAGGCTGACTTCCACTCTCACACAGGCAGTCAGGAGGAAACCAATGAAAGTTTAATAGAGAACAGGCTGCTTGCACTGTACCATGCAGTATAAAATCTAACAAATGCACACAGCACTCCAGCAGCAGATAATAATCAGCTGATAGTTCCATTTGAGCATTACACAGGTCGCAGAAAGGCGATATTCTCCAGTATGCTGATTTCTCTGATTGTCAGCTGGATTTACACCTCACTGCAATCAATGTTTGTGAAAGCAGGAGATGCTGTGTCGTAAAGTCTCTGAATCCAGGTCAGACTTTAAGTTAGATCACTCCAGAGCCAGCATAATATACAGTACATACTTCAGCTCTCCTTGGTTCTTGTGCAGTACAGAAAAAGTTCCTAAACGATAGCTGAGATAAAAATTCAAACCAAATCACATATACTATAGTCAGGCATTTCAGAAATCAAAGTTAACAAAACAGAGGAAACACTATCTGCAACAGCTTAAAATTGACAGAATTTCCTAAGAGTTTTTGACCACTAGCAGCTCTATGGAGCAATGTTTGTAGGTGTGGGTCCCTGCTTCCCCTAGGACTCACATGCAGTTGGCCAAGAACGCGTACTGTTGATAGTTTCACGCTATTCCGCTCTGTGGGGGTAGTAACGTGCCAACAAACATTTTAATGCGCCAACAAATGTGGTGAAGAAGAAGACTGCTAGCAAACACACGTGGATGTAAATAAGGCACAATTTGAATTGGCTTTGCAAATGTTTTGTGAGAAAGAAAATGATTTCAAGATGTTTGTTAGAACTCTGATACACTCCATGTGTTTTGGGAAGAAACACATAACTTTTGTTTCTTTATAAGAATGCGCACCTTTAACTTTTTTTTTGTTAAATTATTTGAGTAGTAAAGGGCATAGTACCAGGTGGTACAGGGATTATTTAAAACAATAAAATAATCGACCCTCACCAAGGCTGTATTGAACTGATAGAGGTAGTAGATAAAATTTAGGACATTCGCAATCGAGAATCCGTGCACAAAAGGAGCAATAAAAGTGAAAATTATTCTGAACTTTCAGGTCTTCATCAGTCTGAAGAAAAAAAACAAAAGACATACTGTATTGGAAATTTTTATATATTAGATGATCAGTAATAACACATTTGTCTGTGTCTCTGTGTTTGTGCCTGTTTTTTCTTTTGCAGAGTAATGATGTGGAGGGCAGTGCCTGGAACTGGATGTACTACATCCCCCTCATCATCATCGGCTCCTTCTTCATGCTCAACCTGGTGCTGGGTGTACTCTCAGGGTATGTCTTCTGTCTGTCTGTGGACAATTACAATTTTTTTGCCTCTATGTTTTGTATATTTATGCTGTATTTTGAGTCTCATTTGATTGTAATGAGCAAACTAATATAGAAAAAATGACAAATGTGCCCACAGTGAATTTGCCAAAGAGAGAGAGCGAGTGGAGAACAGGAGTGAGTTCCTCAAGCTGAGGCGACAGCAGCAGATTGAGAGAGAGCTCAATGGATACCTGGAGTGGATCTGCAAAGCAGGTCAGTGCACACTGACAAATACACTGAGTCACTTGTACACTGGTACACACTGCTTATTCCCATGTATAGACATACTTTATGTGAGAAACCAACAAGATCCTAATGCCGTGTGCTAACATCTTTCTTTATTATTTGCTTGGACAGAAGAGGTGATTTTGGCTGAGGACGATGGCACAGGGAACTTTGATGGTAACTGACCTTCTGTCTTCTTAATTGTGTGTGTGTGTACTGTATACTTTAAGTGAGACAGAGAAAAAGAGAAACGCTGACATTTGTGCAGTCAGCAAAAGACAGAGTATCAAGACAGAGCTACAAAGACAATAGAGATAGCGAGAACGGTGCATTCACAGTGGCAGATTGTATCATGACAGAAGATTTGTAAAAACATACTTTGGTTCTAGAGGATAAATAAGGATACTAAACACTGTATGATGGAAAATCTGAAAACACTGTTCAAGCAGACTGGTTTGGTGCATGTTTTTAGCACAGTATTTAGCTAACAATGCTTAGCAACTTCAGAATTGCTCACGTAATTGTGCAAATGTGGTGTAAAATACACCTGCAAAGGCAAGAAGAAATAAAAGGGTAAGAGACTAACATTTGAGAAATAGACAGATGAAGAAACTATCCTCTTTTCTCATGCTAGGTTCGAGGCAAAGGCCAACCATCAAAACCAAAAACAACAAGACAGAGCTGCTGAACCCTGAGGAAGGAGAGGACAACATGGGAGATGCAGTAGGTAAGAAAATCAGAGGAATGGATAGGTGTATGAAAGGGATGAAGACGCACAAGGATTACAACCTTATTCAAAGCATACTCAGACCAGTAATTTCACGGTGGTGGTGGTGGGGGGCGGGGTGTAAAACTATTATGTCACGTTAATGACAAGCCTTATATCATTTAAAGTGTTGGTGGTGGTGTTGGGTGCAAAAAAATTATTCTATCAACTCTAGACTGTCGTGTCTCCCTCCCTCCCTCCCCCCAGGTTTTGCCCGCTCCAGTATAAAGAGCGGTAAAGAGGGCTCCAATTACAGTAAGAGGGAGCGACGACTGCGATTCTTCATCCGCAAGATAGTAAAGACACAGGCTTTCTATTGGACGGTGCTCTGCCTGGTGGGCCTCAACACCATGTGTGTGGCTGCGGTACATTACGACCAGCCTGAGCTGCTCTCTGATTTCCTCTGTGAGTAAAAACACACATGCAACACTGAATATATACAGGTACACATCCACACATACTGTGCAATGCGTGAACAAACTTGTGTGCAGACGACATACAATACTACAGGAACTTTTCCAGTTTAGGTTTCTAAGTTTAAGTTCCTTACTCCCAAAATGTTGCTTACTGGGTAAGCACAACACTAGATAGATAGATAGACAGATAGATAGATAGATACTGGAACATTTATTTTTAAATAGAAAAATATTGAGCAAATTTTTCAAACACACACATCAGTCTCTATGAATCATTTTTTCCATCTCTCATTTACTTCTGTTGAAGACAAATTCAAGAACGCATTTCCTGTTTTTCTGGAGCTCTAACAGACGCACGGGTCAAAGTTTGCCTTTGCTCAACTGTCACTCACTCAGTCAAGATAACTTGAAGGCAAATATGGCTGTACCTTTACGTTACTAAATTCAGCGCTATAGCCGCAATATTATACAGTTGACTCTAAAAACGCTTTTCTGTTTAATCATCACTGCTGCCGACATGCACCTCATCCCCACCTGAATCATCATTTTACTCTTCAAAATTTCCTCCTACACAAGCAAACAACAGATTTATGTTTTAACCTCTCAAATAAAACATTTTGATCTTTCTCTGCTAAAAAATATCCATCTTTCTTTCGGTTTCAGTCATAATTGCTCAGTTATCCTAGATAGGCAAAATAAACAGTTTTTTTGTTGGTAGTGGCAGCTTGACAATAGGATTACTGAAAAGAAATACACTAAAGGTCTCAAGTATGAGACATAAATACTGAACCTTATTTGCTGTTGTATTTGATTGTACTGTACATAAAATTCAGCATGAGCTTTATAGCAGAAAATTGTTTAAATGAGACCTATTAAAAATTTGTCGACATGAAATTTTATCGTCGACGCATCGTTACATAGATGTCGTTTAAGGGAGAGATAGCAATCTTCATATTAGGAACATTTCTGGTTGTTTATTTCAAACTGCAATGCACTGCAGGAAGTGCTGGGGGCAGCGTCGCTTCCACTGTCTGCCATGACTGCTTGACTGTAAAACTACTCACGAAGAAGAAGCATTCGTGCAAGAAGTGGAATGTAAAGGAGAAAGATGCAAACAGCAGAACGGCTTTTGTTTTTACCAATTTAATCACTAAATAGACTTTTGAGCGGTTTTGAGGCAAGAAATCAACTGTGTAGAATTTGAATATTGACAGTTTTACCAAAGTTGATCGAAAATGTGCTCAAACGTTTTCGGGGCTGAGAAGCTCCCCAAGCGCCCGCGAGGTTAGCGGTGCCAGCCGGCCGGCCGGTCGGCCCCACAGGACCCAGTTACTCAGACCACTGCAGCAGCAACAACAGAGCAGCAGACACAGAGGAAAAGCAGTCTGTCCTATACGTTCAGTTATAACAATATCAACGCTGACCGGCACATACTGATTTAGGTTTTTTTAAATTTTACTAGGCCTATTTAAAATGTTATTTGATTGCAGATCAGCACCGTGGCGCATTCAGGCAGCACATCCTCTCGCTCGTCTCGCTCCCCCTCATGAACACCGCAGCACAAATCTGTCCAACACAACGCTGCCAATGTCGGAGACCCAGCTTTAAAAAAGTTATTATTAATGAGAAACGGTTTAAAGTACATCAAGGAACATCTGGCTCGTGATGTTGCCTACAGCAACAATCTCCACTGAGTTACTGCTGAAAACCACTTTTGAAAAATAAACTACAGAAGTAGTTTGAAAGGGGACTGTTGCTTTATTGTTCTAAATAGACATTACATTGTTAGTACACAGTTGTGGTTATAGTACTTGCTTTTAATTTGCTTTTATTTTATATAGATCCAAAGTCTTTGTTAAAAACGTAAAAGTTAGTTAGTATAAATCAGTGAATTATAGGAGTAGCCTACGCTGTCTTGACTTCTTCCCTGGTCTCCCTCTGGCGTTGATGCTGGTGTTCACTCTGAATAGTAAACCTTGTTCACTTAATGGTAACGTTAGCTAGTTAGGCAGTGTTGGAGGTCAGTAATTCACTTGAAACATATTTAAGTAGTTTAATGGTTTAATTAGGGTTAGGGTGTAACAAAAATAATCGCGACTAGCTGACTAATCGAATAAATAAACAGATTAGTTGCAGCCCTACTGGTAACATGCTTCCGGTCTTGCCCAATCAGAAGACAGTAGGCTTTGAGAGGGGGGGGGCTAAAAGAGATCTAAGAAAGCATCTACAGCTTGTTTGAGACAAAGGCTGAAATGAAGCCCTACATCAGGGGTCGGTAAATAAGTCTGGCATCGGGCCAGATTTTTTTCAAGTCATTAGATGGCTGGCCAGAACATAGTCAATTTATCAGGGCCGGCCCTGACAGTGTTGGAGCCCTAGGCAAGATTTGAAATTCAGCAGGATTTCTGCTCATGTCCAAAACTTTCTGCACATTCAGAATCTCTCACACATATCTCTGTTCTCTGACATGTTCGCAATATTAAGAGACTAACATCATCACCTAATGATCATTCACAATATTTTTTAGTCTACTTGCCTGTTCTCTGTTATTTCTCTGCTGGTAGTTAGCTATCCCCTTTAGACCATTTGACCGACCCAGTTTGGGACTGCATGCTGCATGTGAAACCAAAACCAACACAAAACACTACTGATCAGGCAGAAATCTGTCCATAAATCCTCACACACACATTGACTTCAGCAGCTCTAATAAAGTGCAGCTTACAGTCCCAAACAGAGCAAGGTTGTGTCTAAGTTTTCTCATGTTTATATTAGTTATGTAACCACTCGTCACAACTGTCTGGACTCGCGACGTGCACTTAATTACTATCACGGTGTTACATCAACTGGGCTGAGTTGATTCGCTCTGAACTTTGATTATTTCATTATTTTTCTCCTTTTTCAACACATTGATTATGACGAGATCATTTTACATGTTCACAATTAAGCATGTGCAGGAGTGTGTGCATCCTGGCACCCTGGTCCACATCAATCTCTGGACGCTTTTCATTTCCCCAGTATCTCCAAGCTGAGGAAGTTCCTGCGTTTCTCATTCACGGGAATCCAAACTTTTTTTCTGATGGATTTTTCAGAGGTTTGTCAAGCAAGCCAGAGACTCTTTTGAATTTCTTTCAGAACTTTTCAAAGTAAAAGCTCTCAATTAAACACAACATAAACTACTGTTGCAAAGATGTTCTTGTGTTACAATCCCTTAAGAGGAAGTGATTATGTGAGTAACTTTTGCTGTCATGACTGAGATCTGTTTCAGCACCAGCCGCTATTAAAGTAATCTGGCCACGGGCTAAATATTATTGCTGTCGGGCCAGCTTTGGCCCTCGGGCCGCCTATTGCTGACCACTACTTGAAGGGCCAGTATAAGATAGAAAATAATTTTTTTGAACTTTGAAGCTTGCCATACAGGAGTCACAGAACTACAATATAGGACTGGAAACGCATTATAACAGGTCTCGTTTAATATTTCAAAGATTTGTAGTAGCTACTTGTATCAATGATATATAGTATATTTACATTCTGCTTGTTAAGTTAAAGTAGATCTACATTATTTCATGACCACACACACACACACACTCAGCCACACACACAAGGACACACAGGACCCTCAGTGGAGTCAGCTCGTTGTCTCTGGCCGATGTCCAGTGTCATTAGCATATGAAGCTGTAGCTGCTGATGGAGTCCATTCATCACCAGACTGTCATACACTGCTGGGATCGCACAATTATCGACATCCACTCATCTAACTCTTTCTCTCTCACTCTCTTTCGCTTCTTTCTCTTTTGCTTCCCCTCACTTTCTCTGTCTTTTTTTCTGACTTTTCCACCTCTTGTTTTCCTCCCTTCTTTTTTTGATCCACTCTTTATCTCTCTATGTCCTCACCATCCTCATTCTTCCCCCTCCCATCCCTCCTTTCCCTCTTTCTTTCTTTTTCCTCCCTCCAGTCTATGCAGAGTTTATCTTCCTCGGTTTGTTCATGTCTGAGATGCTGATCAAGATGTATGGCCTGGGCATCCAGCCCTACTTCCACTCCTCATTCAACTGCTTCGACTGTGTGGTGAGTGCACATGCGCGTTCGCGCGCGCGTTAACACACACACACACACACACACTTACACACACTTTAACTGAGTGAAAAAACTAATTTCACTATTAACTGTCAGGCTTTGATGACAAATCCAGCACTCCATTTAATCAAAAGATCTTAGAAATACATTTCTCTCATGAAGCCCTGCAACAAATGAACAATGAGCAGATTCAGTATCATGTTTGTCACCAGTACATGTGCAATATTGTGCGTTAATTCATGCTGACAATGTTGCAGAGACTTATGGACAGGTTACTTCATATTATATGCTGTACATTGCAAGGTGACATCATGTAATACTGTGTTCATTCAGATGGCAGTGGATGATTAGAGACTCTAATTGTATTTGTATAGCGGTCTCAGATAGAAAGCGTTTTTTATTGTTTGTTTTTGGATTGACTTATTCCATATTCGTCAAAAATTAAGCTCCATGATGATTTCAAAGCTTATATTAACTCAGAGATGATGGACATTCTTAGGCATGAGTTGTTCCTGTCAAAGTTTTGGAGAACTGGCTGTTTAAAGTGCCTGTGAATAGAGTTGGATTCAGATAGCTGAGTCTTTTTACAAGTTGGTAATATATGGAGTTTGTTCACTTGTAGTCTAATAAACCATTTATAAAATATTTCATATTTCTCTCATTTTTTGTTTCTGAAGAGACCTGTGCAGAATATTTGATAATTGAGCTAATATGTAGCCTATATTCAGTTTTAGCTCTTTGATGTCTCAGAGTTTTAGTTATTCATTAAGTTTGTAGTTAAAATTTTTTCAAAACTAAACTAAACTTGTAAGTCCCAATGACTGATGTGGATATATTGGGTGAGAGACAAATCGTTAAAACTGCTAGCTGCGTGTGAATGTGCATAAAAAGTAATAGGCAAAAATAATGTCAGATTTTAATTTGTCATTTAAAATAGCGATGTATTCTTGCAATGTCAAGAACCCATGGTTTCACAAGCACCGCAGAAACGAGTCTGCCCTTTGCCGTTTTTTTATAATGAATAAGTAAAGAACTGCATTTATCTGTGTTCCATTTTAAAATGCGTTGCATTTGTGTGGATGTGCAGGTAATTGTGGGCAGTATCTTTGAGGTGGTATGGGCCACCATCAAACCAGGCACATCCTTTGGAATCAGTGTGTTACGAGCTCTGCGACTACTCCGCATCTTCAAAGTCACCAAGTATGTCTCTCTCTCTCTCTCTCTCTATCTCACTAAATTTTGGCATTTAATTTGAAAGTCTTTTCACTGTTGTAACATCTAAATAGTTCTTGGATTTTTGGCACTTTGACACTTCTTTCCGGTCCCTTCAGGGGAAATGTTAATTGGATATGGCTCAAGAACATTGTCCTGGTTTTTTTATGTGAAACTTTCCTTCTCGTTACAGCGCTGCTTATTTGGACAAATCTCACTTGAAATTGAGTCTTTTACCCTCAGTGGAGTTACTTGGTGAACTCAGATGAAACTATATTTTGGGGTGAATGGAACCAGGGTTTAAAAAGTCAATTAGTCAGCATTATTGTTACTGTCTTTTAATTAGAGCTCTGACGCTTTGCCTTGACCCCAGTTGGACTTGACCAGGTTCTGCTCTATGTTAAATTGATGTGGGCTTGAGAAAGAAGTTTTGGGGCTGATCAGAACTCTACAGTACAAGAAATAACAATGAACTGTGTTGAAAATCTGAAATAATGAAAAAAGTGAGTACTAAAAGGAAAAAAACAGAAAGATTAGTTAGTATTTCAATGCATTGGACCTTATTTAAAAAAAATCTAAATGATTTGCATATTGTTGCTGTTTGTTATTGCCAGACAAGTGTGAAAATTAAAATACTGCCTAATGATTATTGCAAGAAGAAATGTGACAATATATCCACAAATAAATAGTTGAGGGTTTAAATCTTCTTCTTCTTAAATTTTTTTTCCCCCTTAATGCTATTTTTCTTTTACCTTCCCGTCCTCTACCACTGCCCTCTTCTCTTTATTTTTTTACTTTTCTCCCTGTTTCTCTTCTTTGTGTGTCCTTAATCTCTGTCTTCCTTCTTACCTACTTTTGTCCTTGCTTCATTTATCTTCCTCCCCCTCTTCCTCAGGTACTGGGCTCCTCTTCGAAACCTGGTGGTTTCTCTGCTAAACTCCATGAAGTCCATCGTCAGTTTGCTCTTCCTCCTCTTCCTTTTCATTGTGGTCTTTGCCTTGTTGGGGATGCAGCTGTTTGGAGGACAGTCAGTATCAACACAAACAAGCTTGCTTCTCTGTATTAACTTTATATTTCTGTCTTACTTTGTGTATGACTGTCATGGTTTTTCACTACTTTATTTTCTTTTTCTCAGATTCAACTTTGAAGCCGGAACGCCACCTACTAACTTTGACACTTTTGCAGCAGCAATCATGACGGTGTTTCAGGTAAGAAAGAGAGATGTTTTTATGGTTCTGTATAAAAAGAAATTAATTATTGATATGATGTGGCCCATATTGAGCTTTTTTGTAGGCATCATTAATTAGCTAATCATGTTCACTCACAATGGTAAAGGTTCTTCTTGAGCACAGATTCATTCTTTCATAAAAATCTGTAAAACCGGCTATGACATTCTTTCACATATATAGATTAATTCAACAGCAGGACAGAGTTCAGTTTAATAAACTCTGAGCTATCCCTTTGCTGAAATTGTACTTTTTAAAAATGTATAACGTGAATTCAACTTGAATTTATTCAGCTATATGGTTGAAAATTTTGTCCTTTTGCAAATTACCCGTAGGTACCATTGAGTTACTGTATTTTCCAAACATGACTCACACTTAAACGCACTCATGTGCATTTTCAGGATGGCTGAAACCCTTTTCGAGAGTGAAATTTTGTGACGCCCATTGTTGCCATGTCATCAGTTTGTCAGATGACTTGTTCAATCCTGACTGCAGTCTCCATGTTTCTGTGTTCTCTTTGCTTATTTAGAGAGACAGCTTTGTGAAGAGCCATTTGTTATTTTATTGTCTCTGAGTGACTCAGAGCCCAGCTCAGTGTGTGTGTGTGTGTGTGTGTGTGTGTGTGTGTGTGTGTGTGTGTGTGCAAACGTTGATGCTCATGCACCAGTGTGTGAAAAGTATCTTTAGGTTTGGGGAATTAAAATCAGAAATAAAAATTGTGCCTCCTTATTACCCCCATCTGTTAAATTCAGTAAATTTCTTCTCAAATGAGTTTAGATAAATTTTTTTCAATATTATTTTCACATGAATGGTTAAGGTAGGAAGTAACACATCTTCACTTGCAGCAGGCAATATGACGAAGGTACATATCTTTCCAATATTATTTCTAAATCTCATATCAATATAATTTAGAAAAATAAAAATAAAAGTTTTAATGGATTTAATTTATGTTCACTTTTATATTAAAGGGGCTCTGTGTAGTTTTTCAATTAAATCACTTATCAATAAATCATTTCTTTTACACCATTTGTCAACAGGCTGTAGCTTCACAGAGAAACAAAGTACACATCTGTTTTCTCTATTGTTGCAACAGCCACTATTCTGCTTCTTATGTGAAGGAATCGGGTCATGTTCTCTGCATGCGCGCTCCCGAGCCTCTTGCCTACTACAGCAACAACACTGCAGTTAACAAAATGGAGTCCAGTAACTGGCTCCCAGCACAACACAGACTCCACATAAGGATAAAAAAATGGCACAGGACAACAACACAGTGGAAGACCCCTTCACTACAGTAATGTTACTTACTTAAAAAACTTTTACAAAGTGTGGCAACGATCTCATTTAAATTTCAGTCTAGCTCATTAACCATTTTTGTTACCATCCAAGTCATTTAGCTATGCTGACATTACTGAGCCTTAAGTGAAATGTACAAAAAATAACGTTACAACATCGTCAGATCGTCAATGTAACGTTATCATGTAACAAGAATGGATTGTTTGACCTCAAGCTGATAAAAATATTACTGTAATGTTACAGTTGCACCTGAGTTTCCATCATGTTGTGTGCAGCTGTCCCCCAGTGAGTCTGTCTATTTGTGTCAGATTTTGCTCACTTATGAGTTCGAGCATGAGTACGAGCATACATCGCACTACTAGTGGCCCCTGAAAACTACATATAGCCCCTTTAAGTTGTCTGAACTTAAGCATAGTTTTTCAACTGTCCTCAGAATATATTTGTTTTTGTCGAGGTGAAAAGATAATCAATGCAATAATGGTATCAATTCTGGATTTAAATGTTAAATTTAATGAGCCCTAAATACATCAAACCAGTAAGATTTACTCCATGACAACCTCCTTAGTAAGACAATCTCTTTCACCATTTCTCTCTCTGTAGATCTTGACAGGAGAGGACTGGAACATGGTGATGTACGATGGCATCGAGTCCCAGGGAGGAGTGAATGACAAAGGAATGATCTTCTCCATCTTCTTCATTGTCCTCACACTCTTTGGCAACTGTATCCTGCCTGCACACTCACATATACATACAGTATACACAAATGTACGATAATATGTACATTTACAAGCAAAAATACACAGACAGATTTCCTGTCCATTTGAGCTCCTTAAATTTAAGAAAAACAAGTCCACTTCCTGTCATTCCTCAGACTTCCCTATGTCTGCTACCCAACTTCTCTTTTTTCCTCTCGACTTTGTTCTTCCTGAGAAACTGAGCTTTCTCTGTGGTTGTCCTTGGATCAGCATTTCTCCTTAACGTCTGCCACCACAGACACTCTGCTTAATGTCTTCTTGGCCATTGCTGTGGACAATCTGGCCAATGCCCAGGAGCTCACCAAGGTACAGGATCAAATCAGAATTTACACATTATCCCCCTTATTTTAAGGAAAATAAGTAGAAAGTAAATATATTGTTACTCGTGAAAGATATCTTCCGGGTCATTTTGACCCGTAATTGTAGACACTGGATTAATCTGTAATTTAAATTTTGATTTGATTTAAAAACTACACAACAGACGTGATACAACTTGGCTTTTGTTCTATGGTTGCTGTTTTTGTACTTTTTATTATATTTATTATTTTATGTGGCAGTGCCATTTAAACTCAAATCAAGTGACCAATATGATTATTTGCTTCTCCAAAAGGACGAGGAGGAACAGGAGGAAGCAGCCAATCAGAAGACAGCAATGCAGAAAGCTAAGGAAGTGGCAGAAGTCAGCCCGCTGTCAGCAGCCAACCTGTCTATTGCTGCGTGAGTACACACACATTCACATACGCGTCTAAAACATAAATACATACAAAATATATACAAATTTATACACTTTGCATACACATACTGTACAAAATTACCCTCATAGACACATGCCCACACTGATATACAAAATAGTTTTGCACACACACAGTTCTGGACAAAAGTGTCTCTCACTCACTCTTTTTGCTTTTTGTAAAATAGTGCACACACAGAAATCACTGTTTCTTTCTCAAATCTGTCTTTCCTAACATTTCTGATTGGCAGGCATTCACATACACGTGATGCACACATTCACACACACAAACACCCACCATCACACTCTCTCCATTCTCATCCTCTAAAACATGATTAAGCGATTGTTCTGAGAGTGAAAGGAACAGATTCGGGGCTTTGTGAAGTGAAGACGAGCGAGAGGCGGACAGTCTGTAAAATCTGGTCCTGGCAACAGAAACGCTGACAATAGGACACATCAAAATGATGCTCACAAAAACCCTGCTGCTCTTTAGAAGTCACCGGACTCTTTACTCTTTCACAGCCTTTGATGGCTAGATTAGGTGGTTTTATGCTACATTTATGAATGTTAATTAGACACTAACTTGTCAGTTATTTACTGTAACAGGGGCGTGGATGATTTCTAGTTATGGAATTAAAAGCTCATAAGCGTCCTTTCAATCACAGAACAGTATGTTTTCACATGTGTTTTGTATAAAAAGAAAAGACTGGGTCGTTAACATGAGCAGCAGTAGGCATCATGGCAATCAGCATTAACCAGTTGATTCAAATGTTTTGTGATTTTCAAAGCCTTTCAGATGAACAGCTCTGGTATAGTAACACAACATGGTGACACTCCTTTGCTTTGTTTTTGGTCACACACTCACAAACTCTACTGTCGAGAGATTGAGACAGGGTGGTTTTGGGACTAATGAAAGATCTGTTAAGATTTCTCATTCTCACATTGTTTTTTGAACTCAACATCTTCTAAAACATTCTGAGACATTGTATGTCTTCTTTGCTTCTTGACAAACTCTGTCCCCAGTCTGCGTTAAAGATGTCAAAAGACGCTTTCCACTTGCTTCCATTCTTTCTGATTTTACTTCCTCCATGGCAGCAAAACATAATGCACGAGCCAATAGAAAACTCCTTGGGTTAAACTGGGTTTACTGGACACTTTTAGGGCTGACTTAATCTAGCAGATGCCTTGAAGATGGACAGATAGGAACCACGGATGTATTATAAGAACTGGATACAAGACTCCAGCATGGCCTCTGTTGGCCTCCAATCATTTGAATGAAAATTGCTCACCCAGTGCATAAGTCAAAAAAGTTTTCTGGCATCCTGGTTTGCTTCCATGTTGTGCAGCTCATTAGTGTTTCTCCCCCTGGCACTTCATATTGGGAATGACCTCCCACATGTAATATAGCTTGTCTAGGCGCTGAGAAAATATTACAAATTTGAAACGTTTTTGGTTGCAGAATTCATTATACAAAGAGAAATAATTGACCTTGTTTGCAGTTGGAGGCATCCTATCAACCATTTTACAGACATCTCTTTCGTAATGGTAGTTTATGGCGAAAATCCTTTTTTGCCACAGGGGATTTTTTTTGATGCAGTTTGCCACTGGGACAAATTGGCAGCAGAGCTGAGTGGCAGAGCTTTATCCAACTCTTTTAATGCATCCATGATAGAAACTGATTAGGCTAGCAGCATAAAGGACACTAACAACCCAAAATGCAACACTCTCTTAAAGTGACAGGTTCAATTCATAACACAAGAGCTGAAACAGCTACATTCAAAGAGAGACGTTATTATGTAAAATGAATAGTCATTAAATATATTGCACTTTTGAAAATTTCTGGGGGAAAAAACTCACAAACACTCCCTTAATTAGAAGACAGTGTAATTTATATTCAATGTGAAAACACTGCTAGTGAGACTGGAGCTCTATGGAAGTCATTGTTCAATTTCTCACACAGTTCAAGGTGTTTTCATTCTGCTTTTCTGTGTCTCAGCCATGTTTTGCTGCGTTGATATTGTCCACAGCTCGTGCTTCCTTCATTCACACATTCAACTTACTGTTACATGCTGCCACATTGAAATTGCAGTGTACTTTTGCTTTATTCGTTTTTGTACTGAAGAAAGTTCTTTCCGTTATAATGGTATACTGTTACTTCTTCATGTTGCTGCTAATTTCTTACAGGGATCTTAGGGGTGCATCCTAGAATCTCTAATTCTTTCTCCCTCTATCTATCTGCCATTTTCCTGTCTTCCTCACCCTCTCTTTGCCATCACCATCTACCCCTTTCCTCCTCCCTCAACCTCTCCCCTTCATCTGTTTTCCTCTTCTCTTTTCTCCACTTTTCAAAACCTCCGTACTCTCCTTCCCTCCATTATATCCCTCTTCACCAACACCTCCCAACAGTAAGGAGCAGCAAAAGAACCACATCAAGGGCAACAAGTCAGTATGGGAGCAGAGAACAAGCGAGATCCGCCGACAGAACCTGATGACGAGCCGTGAGGCGCTCTACAATGAGCTGGAGCAGGAGGACTGGAAGGTGGGAGGGGAGGGAGAGGAGGTGAGGATCCCCCCCGAAAAAAGACACACATATACACATATATATGCAGTCTACTCCTGATATATATGGTGAATATTTGTTGCAATGTGTGTAGTGTGTGTAACCACTTAAAGAGACATTATCACCCATGTTTAGTTGGGGCTGTAGACATGAGACCCACGTCACTTAAAATAATTTCACTAACTTTCTCACCGAACAAACAACTCTTGGATGTCAATTGAAAATATTTTTAAGTTACCAGATGCACATTTGATAATGTAAGTAAATATTCTGAGTTCTTGCCACTTGTATCCGGTGACCTAAGCACATGGTCCAGAAAGTATATGTCCCCAATAAACTATTTTCCAACATTTTAAGAACAAATTAGACACGTGTTTGTCAGTTGTTCCCCAAGAGTTGGATTACTGCAAAGTTGCGAAGATTTTCCTAAAGTTTAGAAGTTGATGGGTTACAAAAATCCTGAAATTAATTTCATCCTTGTTCCACTGTAAATGAAGTAAGATAGTCTTGGTCTGAGATCCAACATCTATTTAAGATTTTAACTTGATCCTGATTAATGGTATTGACAATGACAAGCATTTTTCCTGACCTCCAACTTCTAACATCGGTATGTCGGTGCACTGTGACGTTACCATTGTGTGTGGATACAGGTGCAACAGAGCACACTTCTGACCACACCCAACCACAACCATGAGCGATTCTGAGGCTTCTGGGAAAGTTTCAACTAAGTCGGGTAGTTAAACACTGCTTTTCAGCCTTAAATTACATTCCATTTCAGCCCATCTGTATGTGACGTGTAGTGAGCTACAGTGGAAACACTGGAGTAACACAGTGGCCTGATCAGTTCAGATTGCTGTGTTTTCATGCTTCAGTTCCCTTTTGTTATGTTTTGATTCCAGGGTGTAATGTCCCTTTAAGCCTGTGAAAGAGTGTTATTATTGTGCTATCCGCTGCTATATGGGACGGCTTGAAGCTGCGTGCTTGGGAGCAATGCATTATTAAAGTGGGGCATGCAGAGAAATCCAGAGCTGTACCCAAAGAAGGCACTGCCCCACTCAAATGTGGAGAGGGGCGAAGTGCAACTCACTTCAAAAAGAATTCAAAAAGAAGATGATCAGGAGTCGACTGGATATGGCTCGGCAAACTGTATATTTACAGCTGGAGCTGTTTCCCATTTTGTGGCTCTAGAAAGATTCATGACAATTTTGATATCAAATTGTTCAAGTGGAGCCTAAAATGGTGGACTATTTGCCGAACTGTGTATATCTGTGGCTCGGGAGGGAATAAGGTGGGGGCAGTGCAAGTGTTGCAAATGGGTTTATTCTTGGTAAACTGAGATGTAAATAAGGAATAAACTGCTCGAATGATGGTCACAGTTGGCCTATACTCTGATCTTTGCCCCAGCTTTGAAGTAAACTATTTCTGGAAATATAGAAACCATGTAAATACAACTGTGATATGAGTTTGGTAAGCTGCTGGAAACCATTACATTTCAGCTATACAGACGCAAATATACACGGAATTCAATAAGGAAATAAGAATTATTCCCTTTGTTGTTGTAGATACATGTTTTTTTTTGCCCAAAATTGGCAAAATGCATTTCTTTTTTTGTCATTCAGTAGTATAAACAAATGTAATTGTTGTATACTTTAAGCCGTTAAGACCTATGGCACCCTCTATAAAAGCATTCTAAAACCTAAGGCATTGTTTCAAAACATTGTTTCAAAACCTTAATCTTTCTCTTAAGATTTTCTTAAAAACTTGACAGAATTGTCAGTGTTCACTAAAACCTTTATTTCTCTGCCTCTGAGAGCTTACACTTTTGCATTACAAAAGATTGCATTTGCCCTGGTGTTCATTCATATTTTTCATAAAGCAGGAGAATATGTAATTTTGTGATTTTCTGTGGGATCCTTTACAATGTATCTGAAGTTTTAGCAGCACCCACTCATCCCATCTGCTACACTATTACCCCGACCTAGGTGTCCTACCCACGGAAAGGACGTGGTGATATGAAGACCCACCTGGACCGGCCGCTGGTGGTCAACCCGCAGGACAACCGCAACAACAACACCAACAAGACCCAACCTGGTGAACTGCCTCTGGACCAGGAGTACCGGCGTCAGGACATCAACCACCACCGCCGAGCTGCCCACTATTATCATCACCATCACCACCATCAGAAAGTCGTTGGGCCGGACAGTGGAGACACAGGCCAGCCGGCGGAGACCCGCCTGGAACGTGGCTTCAGCTACACATCTCTGGGCAATGTGGAGGGCCAGCAAGGAGAGGAGAGGCACAGCCACAGGAGCCACCGGGGCCACCGGCACAAGAACAGGGAAGGCAGGGAGGCTCGCAGCTTGTCTCCCCACCAGAGTGAGGGGAGAGAGGGGAACAACGAACATAGAAGGTCCAGGCAGCACCGCAGGGCAGCAAGGGAGGGCGAAGAAGGCAGGAGACACAGATCTAGGGGGACGGAGGGAGAGGGTGACAACGGCGAGGAAGGGGAGGGACGGAAGGCGAGACGGCATCACCACGGCAACCAAGAGAGGAGCAGAGGGCATCGTACCAGAAAGTGAGTGAATAAAGGGTTTATTTTTTCCCTGTGTGCATCTCAAATTACAAAGGCATAAAAGTTAAGTTTGTCTTTGTCTAAGAAATCAGGAAGCGACCTGACACTTTTGTACAGGCGAAGGACTCATGTTGTGATGTGAAGCCTGGCTGCTCATCACAAATTGGTTGCACAAATTTTTTCTAGCTTTAAGTGTTAATGTTAAGTGTGTTTTATTTTCTGGTTTGCTTTCATTTAGAAGTTTCTGTGTTAGAGCTGTGGCATCTTTAGAGGAAGGAAGGGCCTGTGACAGACTAGCAGGATAAGGAATGTCAAAATGTCACACTAAGCACATTTTAGCAAGACTTACCAGCCTCACCAGGGTGAGGTGACAAATGTGCACAGTCACTTCTTTAAATTTAACACTATATGAACTACCTTTACACAACATATTTCAGACAGCTATTCCCTCCAACTGCCCCATGACAGTAAAATAAGGCCATGAAGAGGCTGATATTGTGTTGTCTTATCCAAGCATTACTATTTCTGTTAATACTGTGTTAAATGTTTTGTCAGGTGAAAGATGTCAAGCACATTTTAATTTCCCCAGTTTGTGGCAGGCTCTGTTTGTGTTGGTACAGTGGAGACAGTGCACATCTTGTGACATATAGTGCTACCTCTAGTGTTTTTGATAAGATGCTCCTTTTTTCACCCAATCATTTTGATTCTTATCCTTACCACCCCCCCTTTATTAGGGAACACCACAGCACCTGTCCCAGCCTCTCCACCACACGACCCATACAGCAATACAACGAGGACCTGGACAACTTCCGCAACAACAGCAAGCTGGCCAGTGCCCATGAGCATCCTTATGCCCTCCCACCGGATCACCTCGATCATCCTGACCACGTCAACAACCTGCTGAACTGCCGTGATGCCGGCTCCCACACTTTGCTCCACAGCATGGACAGCCTGATCCTAACTAGCATGGCCAAACCTGAATACACAAAGATAGACATGCCACCTGTCTACCCCTACCCATCCACCAATGCCATCCTGCAAGGTGAGCATTTGGGGGTATTAGTCATGTGTAAACAAGGGAATAAGTAGATATATAGATTCTGAAGGTGCGTCACACAGCCCCTGACATTTGAAAGTAGAGAATTGGCTGTACACAAAAAATCACTTGAATTTCTCTCTGGATCTGCATCATTTTAGACAAACGTGCGGCTATTTGAGATTAAGTCCCTGTTCTAATACCTTGGCCCTACCACTCAGTCCTACCCATGTGTTTCTGTGGTATCTGACAGTACGTTTCTACATACAGTTCAGTGGCTCATTAAATCCAGGTTTGTGGGGTTTGGATCATGTAGAACTACAAATGGCCTTTGAAATAGAGCATTTCCAATTTCTTCCTGAAAAACTAGTGATGATGGGGGAAAAAAAATGTGTGTGGCTGAAGAAGATATATAAATATTGTAATTGTAATTTGGCAAAAGTCTGATATATATTGTCCATTGTCCAACACGAAAAAGAGTGGCATCTTGATTCTTGTAGATGTGCTATTTTAGTAAAAATAATGGTAAAATGAGCCTACTTCTAACCTGATGTATTACCTTAGTAAACACTGTTATAATGAGTTTTTGCTCTCAATCGTTAGTTTAAAGTCTTCTTCAACACAGCATGATGTTCATTTAGTAAACAAATTAGAGAAAAATAGACCATAAATCAGGGGATGCTACAGACTACCTTGTCATTGACAGTTCGCTACCATGGCGGCCTCAATCAGGTTAGAGTGACCACCTTCTTAGCCAAATATGGTCATGTCCGGTGCCTGGTTGCAAAAATCAACATGGCAGCAGCCAAACTGCTAGAGTTGAGGCTTCAAAACGGTAGTCCACAAACCAATGGGTGACATCACAATGACTATGTCCACTTCTTTTATGTGGTAAAACCCCAAACTTATTAATGAAATAAATCACCAAAAATATAAAATTGTAATCTACAGCACAAATTGAACTGCAGGCTTTACAGTTCAGTACAGTTGTCTCGATTAATGCTCTCTGTAGTATTTGACAACTCATTCATCTTAAAAAAATACTTAAGCAATTTAGTTTTGCACTTCCATAAAGTTAGAGGACACTTCAATAGACAGATGATACATTTTGATGCAGAAGAGTCCAATATATCCTGACTTTTTGTATCATTCAAGTTACAAAAACACTGGTTCCTACCATTTCTATAATATAACTCAAACTGACTTGTAAATGTCCACATCTTTCAGTCTACATGCCCCCATTTTGTAACACAGGTTTTCCATTTAAAAATGTGTAGTTTTAAAGAACAAGCCGAGATACATATGTCGTGTCACTTGAGCAATTTTCTCAATTGACAAAGCTAATCTTGGGGCCACAGCGGACACTGGTTTCACACACTGAGTAGTACTCCCCATAAATTAAACTTGGCATGTGAAATCGGTGGCATGGCCCTTTTAAAAACATTGGTTTTACGTTTTAAGTGTTTGCCAGTAAAGCAGTCTCATTCGGTTCTATTCTTGAAACAGTTCTGGCGGATGTTGTTTTATGTATTCACTCTCTTGATCTGGTGAAGATGACCTCTTTCTGTCTGTCTGTCTGTCCATTCCTCTTCCTGTGTTTTCTCTCTTTGTTTTGCTCAGTGAACAAGAACGCTAACACCGACCAGAAGAAAAGCGAGGAGAAGAAGGAGGAGGAGGACGAGGGAGGAGATGAAGATGGCCCCAAACCCATGCCTCCCTACAGCTCCTGCTTCATTATGTCCACCACCAACCCGTGAGTATTTACCATACAGTCTATGGTATTTACGTGTGTGTGTGTGTGTGAGAGAGAGAGAGAGAGTGGTCACCTTGGTCAAAAATTGTTGTAAAACATTGTACTGTGTACTTATTGAAGAATGAAAATGAAAATTATTTTGTTTTGTGTGCTTTTTTGTGTCAACATGCGTATGTGTCTGTGTGTTTGCACCAGATTTAGGAAGTGCTGTCACTACATCCTGACTCTGAAGTATTTTGAGTTCAGCATCCTGTCTGTCATCGCAATGAGCAGTATCGCCCTTGCTGCAGAGGACCCTGTCTCGCCTGACTCACTTCAGAACAATGTGAGACATTGCTCTGTGTGTCTTTCTGTCCACCTGTGATTGTGTGTGTGTCTATGTCCTTTTGAAAATAAAAGGTCTCCCAGGGATATAAAGATAAGCCAAATCTTCCATAGTGAGGACACAATTTTTAATTGTACAGAGGTTAGTCTAGGGTTTTAAAGTAAAATAATGTTAGTTTAGGTTAGAATCATGTTAGTGATGTGGTTAATAATGGTGATGAAGATATTTGTTTTATCTTGCACCAGGGCTGGGCAGGATTCTGTGTGTAACTGTACACCAGCATATTGGAAAATGTTTAACGTATCATCTTTATACATCTTTATATGCCAATTATACAGGTTATGTATTAAGTTGTATGTATTACAGCACCACTTGTAGACAATTCTTTAACATATTTTTAACAGAACATGTCTCTTAGTAATTTTCAGAGTAGTTTTTTAAATAGCATCACAGATGACATCATTTGGCAGGTCTTCGGCTTAATGCTGGATGATATATGAAAACCAGATTTTTTGGGTTGAGCTCTGAGCAAACTGACGCAAGAAGAGATATAGATATAACAATTGAATGCAGGATGCTTGATTGATGTCCAGTTTCAGTCAAACTACAACTGGCCCTGCATCAGCAAAGCACAGGGATGTAAGTCCTCTTGAGTGAGCGTAATTCTGAGTCCGCTCAAAATCCACTTACTGTCTTTTTTAGCGTGACATGTTAAATGGAGTAAACCCTTTTGTCCATGGAGGCTGTAACTGCTCGTGTCGACTGACTAGTAGTTCCTCTGCTTATTCCAAGCACAAGATAGAAGATATTTAGTAACGGTTGTAATGAAATAGATATTGTGAAATGGCAGTTTGAAAATAGAAAATGAAAGCAGGATTAAGATTAGAATTAGGATTAGGGTCTGGTTGGTTTGATTGTTTGTCTCTTTCTCTCTTGTTGTTGATTTCTCCGGTTCTGTTTCTTCTTTTTTTCTCACTGATTCATCATTCTGCTTCTCTCTCTCTCTATCCTTCAAATATGATAATTATATCTCATGGTGTTGTGTTGCTCTGCAGGTGCTGCGTTATTTTGACTACGTTTTCACAGGCGTCTTCACATTTGAAATGTTGATCAAGGTAACAAAGTATCACTGTGTGTGTGAGAGACAGAGTGTGTATATTAACTACTTTTTAAAAGCTTTGCATAATTGTGTTTTTTGCTTATGTGTTTCTTTTTTGTGCAAAAACCTCTGCGTTAATATTTATGTTTGTGGTTGTTTGCCTGTGAGGGTTTTTTGTGTATTGTTTATTTGTGCTGTGTGTCTGTGCCCTTCTAAATGCACTGACTTGTGTATGAGTGTGTTGTTTAAACAACTGTATGTGTTGCTTTATGGATGTTAATACCGTATATATGCATGTATGAATTTGTGTGTTATACTGACTGTGTGCCATGTCTTCCAGATGGTGGTGCTGGGCTTGTTTCTCCACCAGGGCTCCTACTTCCGCGACTTGTGGAACATTCTGGACTTTATAGTGGTTAGTGGTGCTCTGGTGGCCTTCGCCTTCACGTAAGTCCCCTCCCCTCCACCCTCCCCTTCATCATCTCCACCACCCCCCCACACACGCACACACACATTCCACCATCCTCAGAAAGACCCTTGTCGCCCAGCCTTGTGCGTTCGATACACCAGGCAATGCTGATCTTTCTCTCCTATTTTCTCAGCCTCCTGTACTTCAGAAATCATCACCTCCAGTCCTTGTATTTCTACTCTGCTCTTCTTTGTCTTTTTCCACTTCCCGTCTCTGCTCTATTATTGTACTTTTATTGTTTTTTGTCTGTCTTGGTACTCTCTTTGTCTCTCAAACTTTTTTCTGTAGGCTTGTCATTGTCTCTTTATTTCCCTCCCTCCTGCAGTCTACCCTTTCTCCATTTACATCTCTATTTCCTCATTGGTCATCATCACATATGGTATCGTATCAGCAGGTCTTTCTCTACGTTTCATCGCCACCTTCATCATACACAACCACCCATAATCCTTAAGTAAATTATTTTCACAATGTTCTGGATGATCATCACCAATCTCTGGCCTACACTCTAAAAAGGAAAAGGGCTCCTCTTAAATTTTGCAATCTTTGGGGAACCTCAGAGGGTACCCTGCGGTACTCCTGAGAAATGATTATCACATTAGTTGTCTAAATGTCTTAACTTTTTTTGCATAGTTCTTCTGTAGTTCCAAGTGAGGAATCATAAAGTATAAAATTAGTTTTTAGAGTGTAGTCACACTGTCTTCAACCACATTTCACCCCCACAAATCCCAAACTTTGCCTGAAACATTCACCTCCAAACCTATCCCAAACATCATCTCCTTTACTGTCTGACTAATACAATATAAAGTACCACCGGCTCCTTCTCACCATTTTCTTTTCCCAATCTTCCTTGATCCTGTTCCCTACCCTTTGCTAATTCATGCTGCTCTGATATTTCCACCAACCAGGCCGTGAGTCATTCCTTCCTCTTTTCTTGTATCTAAAGCCCTGATCCCTCAAACATTTGCTTACCAACACTCCCACCAGGTCCTCCACAGCTTTGGTTCCTGCCTTCGCCTCCTTCCAGATAACTTTCAACCCCCTCTTTCATAACAATTCTCCAACTATCATTAACCTACATTTATCCGATTTCCTCACTTCATCCCACTTACACCCACTTACACTCTCTTATTTTTAACATACAGCCAAGAGAGAACAAGGGAATATCTCATTTTCAGGGCTCTCTGTTAACCTCTCCTATGCTTCAGCAAACAAAGAGGGAAGTTTTTAAAAAATCAGATGCTTCTCCATTTTGGCTACATTTTGTTATCATGCTCCAACTCCAAGCTGTCCAAAAATTCATACCTCACAGTCAGTCCAATTTCTCCTGCCAGAATGAGCAACAAGAAGCCCATTATTTCTTTGTTTTTAAATGTTTTAGATTTAAATTAAAAAAATAAGAGAGTGCAAATTTGCTAATCTTGCAAAATATGTCAAATTATGTCAGGACAAGCTGGGGTTTTTTGTGCTGTATGTTGTGAATAAGTGTTACCCATTGCTCCCTAGCTTGTCATTATCCCTACCCAACCCCAGCCTCCACCCGTGTCTGAATATAACTCCTAAAATCCGTAATTTACCCTTCAGCCCCTGCAAACTCCACCACACGCACCATTCAACCCCACCTCTCCAATAAGCATTAAAGCCAACATCCTGCCTTCAACCCAACCATACCCCCACCTTTTCATCCTCCCCAATCCTCCAGGCTGGAGGGTCCCTATTGGTCAGTCCGTGGGGGTGAGGGCGCCCCAGACACCTTTAACCCTTTAAGTGCCCAGGCTTTCTGTTCGCAACAGGGAGGAACGCCACCTGAGCTCATCGCCTCGTTCCCCTCTCTCTCTTTTACCCACACACACTCAAACACAAACACACATACTCTTCTGTTGTTCTGACCATGTTAACGTACCCGGCGGCTCAGGTATTTAACTCTCCTTCCTCTGCACGACCTGGGGAAGTCAGACTGAATGTGGGAGGGAAGGAGCATGCTGGGGCAGGGTGTGGTGGGTGGAATGATTTGTTATTATGCCGAGATAGTGTATAGATAAATACATATGAATTAAATATGTATGATACATGAAACTGGAGGGACTGAATGTGTGTCTGTGTGAGAAAAAACCCCAGAAGAGTAAGTGAGAGAGAAAGAAGCTTGTGTGTGCATCCTCCTCAGCTCTGTGGATGCCCAGTGCATGTTTGCCTTGGTGACTGCATGAACCTGAACACAACCTGCGATGCAGTAGACTGCATTCCTTAGAACTATGTTACTGATGTTCTAGGTCAGTCACAGGCAAAGAATGTATTCCAGTTAAATATGTTCTGTGAATCTTAGAGCTAATATCTACTGTCAAAATGTGTTCAGATTGACTGTAAAGCAAATTATAGAAATGGGGCTACTGCAAAAAAAAGGCTATGGAAATACATGTGACAATAATAAAGTACATGCAGATTTGTTTGAGGTGGCATGAACAGAGGTCAAGATACCCAAGCTGAAATTGTTTTGTATTATTCAACATTTTTCTGCTTGTGAACAAATTCCATGAAAAGAGCAAAACCAATAATGTTGTTAGTCCATCTGTCAATACTTGATTTCCCTACCCTGTCTTTGGCACTAAGACAAGCCCATTTGTTTCTACTGAAGATGTCTTTCAAAATGTGTCACAAATATATAGTTTGATTTCCAAACTAGGTTAAATAATTTTCTAAAACAAGCTGGGCGCTGTATTTTTTAACAAACTTTGCTCAAACATGGAAGAAACGTGCACTTGGGAACTATTCTCAGCTAAAAATAAATACAATAGCTTTAGAGCAGCAGGGCAGCATATATGGGCTCAGCTCTGAACACACAACATCTATTGCATAACTGTATGTCCTGGAAGAGATTTTCCCTCTCTTATCTCACATGATAAAACATTTCGCCTACGTCTCATATAAAAAAAACAGAGGCAGACATCTCACACCACTCCACAGCTAGTAGTGTTAATGACTTCACTTAGCACTCACTCTGAACACACAATACCTCTGTTTTTAATAGCAAATATAAGTTATTATCCTGTTCTGAATGCCATTGTCACTATACGTTCACACTGCCGGCAACTGGAAGCCTTAGCCAGTGTTAATTATGGTTGATGTGTCTCTTTGATAATCAAAAAGGCTGTCATCATGTCCAACAATATAAGCAAACACATATCAGCTATTGAACAGTATCAAAGCCATGTGTGTTGCTCACAGTCTGAATCCAGAGTGAACAGTGTTCAAGGAATCAACAGCAGCAAAGGTAAATCAAGCAGCAAGCAGAATGGGGAAGGTGCACATACAAGCTTTTTAACACACAGCTTTCAGGAGACAGGTGTTATGAATTTAAAGTGATATAATACTTTGGTTAAACACTTCAAGTCACTTTTACTGTACATACAATATCAGAGCTACCAATAGCATCAGGACAAATAAAACTGCAAACAAGTAGAAATTACTGTCCAGTACAAACATTAAAAACATTTTTTACCTGACAGTGATTTTTCTCAGTCAAATTACAGATTGAAAGTATCAAAGCAGCACCAGGCACAGGTTCCCAGAAATAATAATAGTGGACAGATCATGAACATTAATACGCAGCAAAAAGTGAAATTGTTCAATCAAAGATGTATATCACTTTGGCTAACAAGCCAAGCAATACCTGCACAAAAAACAACAAAACAAGTTGAAAATCGCTCCACTGCTGCACCCTCCACAGCATGACTCCCCGTTGGAATAAAGATCCCTCCTCCTTGTCCTCTCCTCTCCCCTCTCTTGGCCTCTCACTTCCCTAATCTCCCTTTTCGTTACCTTTTAAGATGCTCTCCCACCATTGGCCCTCTCACCTTTGCCTCTTCTCTCCACCCTTTTTTCCTCTCCACCAACTCCCCACCTTTGCCTCATCATTCCCACCATCTGCTCCAGGGCTGAGCGATAGTACAGTTTTGCTTAAGGGGCAAAGGCTTCACACACACCCAAGAAATTTCACTTTGACGCATGACATTGTTTCAAAGCAGGTACATCAGAGAGCCATTGTACAGAGAGGAGTTTTAGCATGGTCAGAGTGCAATGGCTTCATATTTTTATGGGTTATAAACACAACAATTGCGCTTCTGGCACCCTTCATCCTCCAAATAAATGCTGTATGAAAAATTACTGAGAACTGCATGCAGTCGCAGTACTCTGTGAGAATGCCTTGTCATTCTATTGATGGTGTGTGTGTATGGGAGAATACACACAAATCCTGGTTTCTTGAGTCTGTACTCATGATGGATATCCTGAGTGTATGGCCATGTGCTCTAACATGTCAAGAAAACCTGGAACCGGCCCTTTTCTTCCCCTTTGCTGATGTGCATGCAAAAGAGCTTTGATAAAATCCCACTAGATGATTGCAGATCTAATGGGGGCAATTTGTGCTGTAGGCCTGGCCTAATTGATCATTATGGTGTGATAAGATAAGAATCTGTGTAAATGGATGCAGCAATCGAGTTTCCTCTTCCAACCATGAAGGTAATTCTTCATAGAGCTGGTAGCACAGCAGAAGACAGCCAGGAGGGAAGGAAGGTTTGCACATCCAGAGTCTTGGTCAGGGGCTAGATTCACAGAAGTGCTCTTATTATACATCTTAAGAAGTTAACTGAGAATTATTGTCGGATGCTTTAATTGAAAGACGACACATGCTTAAATGTTGGATTTATGTAATTTATCCTAGCCCTTTTCAGATTATATGAATTATTGTTTGTTTTAGGTGTTATGTCATGTTCAAATGGTGTTTTAGCCATAACATTCCATGCATGTCAGATTAGCACATTTGATCACAATAATGTACTGTATTTGCTAGCTTTGTTAATATTACCTATACAAAGCTATGCTGATGGTATAGAAATGAAAATGCTGATGGACCTATTGTAAAACAAGCAATTTACAATATGGATCAAGTTAAAATGCAGACTTTTGGAATAGTTCATTTTTCAGTAATTTTTGAATAAGACATACCAATGTCAAATCAGGCAATGATTTCCAAGCTATCAACTTTATAGTTAAGCTTTTGGGTGGCTAACTGCCTGTCTTTCAACTGATCTATCAGATGAAATCAGGAAATCACCAGATTTATAAAGTTATCCTTCACCTTTTTATTGTTAGCTTGTTGTGCACTGTGAAAGTGTCATTAGAAGATTTTCTTAACTATCAAAGTGTCAGAATATTGTATTTGTCAAGAGGATGTGCAGGTTTACTGTTTAATTTAAACAAGTGGCCAGTGTTGTATCGTGGTTGTGATTCATGCTGTTTAACAACCTTGTGGTCTTATAAAGCCAAACAAATCTCACGGAAATTGTGCAATATACACGATAATTCAGTATGTAGAACTCAACTTATCTAATAACAAATTCAGCAGACGTGTATGTAGACATCCCATCCAGTTGTCAAGGAGACCATAGGTGGGTGTGGGGGGGAGGTTGAATGAGAGGGAGTGATGTGTGTATCTGAGTGTGTATAACACATGTATGTTAGTGGATTAGTGGATGAGGAGTTTTAAAAGCAGGTATGACCATCTTGCTGTCCTTCCTTCCTTGTCTGTCTCTCATATGGATGTATTTTTTCCTGTTTCTACCAAACCCCCTCTCTTTTGTCTTGTGTCTGTCTTTGTTGGTTTTTCTCTTTCAATGTGTGTCTCTGTGTGTGTGTCTGTCTTTCTATGTGTTTTCCCTTCTCCTGCCTTCCCTTCCTCCTCCTCTTCTTCTGTCTTTCTTTCTGTCGCTGTCTGACTCTCGCTGTCCCCACCTTCGTTGAAACTCCACAGGAGCACCACCCGGTAAAGTTCTTCCTCTGTCCTCCTCCGCTCTGTCCCCTGCTCTCCACCACCGGATCAAATTGGCTTCTCTCTCTTTCTTTCTTTGTTCTTCTGATCGTTCGTACTCATTCTCGCCATTTCATAACTTGTCTATTCTTCACATGCCAAAGAAAACCATCCAAACACCATAATAGCTTCGTCGATAGGTTTGATTTAAAGGTTTTGATTTGATGCCCACAGGTTTTTTGGAAGTACTAGGGTTCCACTTTTGCAAATGATTAATTTACTAGTCAAAATGTCCATGATACATACATTTTTTTGAAAAATTGTGATACTTCACCCACAGTCTCTTTAACAGGCATGCCATGTAGGCTTTAAAGGTGGCTGTAAAAAGCGTTTTTGTTTTATCCTTCACACAGGTTAGGGTCAGTTAAAATGTATATGATTCAAAAGATTTTAAATAACTTTGCCACCGTCCATCCTTATGCTCAGTACATTCACTTATTTTCACCAAAATTAGGCTACTATGCTACTTGCATCGCAATCCCAGCTCTTCACGTAGCAGTCAGATGAAATTCAATCCAGAAAGTTTGTTCAAACATATGTTTAGTAGGCATGACAGAATGCTCAAACAGTGTACTATACATACTCATACATACACACATACATTGTGAGACTTAAAGAGCCGTTGCCTTATCATTATGCTAGTGTGTGCGTGCAAGTTCTTGTGTGTGTGTGTGTGTGTGTGTGTGTGTGTGTGTGTGTGCGTGTGCATAGGGATGTTTTTAATTCCTAACACCTATGGCCTTACTGGGCTTTACTCTAATACTCTCAAGCTGCTCTGATAGAGAGACCTCAGTCTTACTCAACTTCAAAGGAGGAAGGCCTATTGATTATCGATTGAGTCTCACTCTCGCACACACACACACACACACAACTCCCCGCACGCATACACGTAGAATTTCCAAGGCTCAGACTCAATCAATCAGCCTTGAATTGAATTGTCTTACGTTTTCTGCCACGGGAGCTGAGTTCATAGTTAAAGAGCGAGCCTTGATGGACGACCTCTCTTCTGCTCAGGCTTGGCAGGCATCCAGGCGCCTCCTGCCTTGTGTTTTGAAAATGGCCCATCCACTTACAGTAAAGATCAACTCGGCTATTTACTCCCTTGACACCCCAATTTTTCCTCACTGATACTGGTTTATGGGCGTACAAATCATGAACAGAATGTTCAGTTATGGGCTTCGGAGGGGAAACAAGCGCATTAAAACACACAACCTAAATCGTTTCCTCCGGTCGCCCTCATGGCTCGTTTGACGCTAGTGGTGCAACATGTTCGTTTGTGTTATGACATGTGATGTTGTGTTCTGCAAACAACATCACATGTCCCCAGAGTCTCGCATAGCCTTCCTGTACTTGTGTCTTTCGATTCAGGTTGCAGTCCTGACCGAAGAAAAATACAAACACATCTTCTGAAATTTGGATTCAAGTGAAAGGAAGCTATGTGAAACATATCAGAATCTGTTCATTTAGTGTTTCAAAAATCTGGATTATATCGACATAATCCTAGCCATGTAATACTTAAAGTTCACACTTCATGTTTTCACATCTAAAATCTCCCATTTCTTCCGAAGAACCGAACAGCGCGTCACTGAAAAAGAAAGAAAGAGGTTTGGCTGGGCACTCTGCCGGGAGTTGCCTGTCTATATGGAATGAGTGAATGTCTATTGTATAATGGTCAAGATTATAATAAATGATAATGGGGATCTTGATGTCCATGAAACCAAAGGGTCAGGCAAGTGATTGCTTTCCCTCCCACTGGTTTCATGTTTGACGTGCACTTAAAAGTGTCTTTATTCTGCAGAAGAAGAGACTATAAGAGCTTTGATAGTCCACACTGATGCAGTGTACTGCAAGTGTCAACTCATGTGTTGTTTTCACTTAGATTGCCATTATAGCAGTTATGTTTAAAGGGGCTATATGTAGTTTTTCCAATGAAATCACTTATTAATAAATCAAATGTTTATTGCCTTAATGTCAGTGGGCTCTAACCTCACTTAGAAATGAAGCACACGCCTGTTTTCTCTGTTGCAGTCATGTAACGAGCATGGATTAGTTCAACCTCAAGCTGATATATATATATTACTCTAACATTGCAGCGGGAGTTTACCTGAGTTTCCAGCGTGTTGTGTATATACGCGAATATTCAGGGAGCCTGAACATGTCTGGAGAAAAGCCACAGCCGACATGCTGGTGTTTCCGCGTTTATTGTGGGATCTCTGTAAGAAAGCGGTTGTGTTTCGTTTTGTTGTATGCTCGCTCATGAGTTCAAGCGAGCACGCGTACGAGCGCACACCTGGTTGCAATCTTAAAACCGCACCGATAGTGGCCGCTGAAACTACATATTACCCCTTTAAGATAAATTCAACTTTGAGGACATACCCCTAAGTCCACCTCACCCCCTTTTTAAAAACACTTGATAATACCAGAGGGTGCAGGAAGGGCCCTTTATGATTGTTCCATAGCTTGATTCTTCCACTCTGCTCTCTAATTCTCTGTTGTTCTTTGGTTGAACTCTAGGGGGAGCAGCAAGGGCAAAGACATCAGTACGATAAAGTCCCTCCGTGTGCTGAGGGTGCTTCGTCCTCTGAAGACCATTAAACGACTCCCCAAGTTAAAGGTAGGCGCTCAGCAGGTCTGTTGGTGCTTCTCAGCTCTGGGGCTACAAACATGTAGTGCAGTTTTCTGGATTAAGTAAACAAGGCCTATCTCATTTCAAAGGCTCCTCTGAATCAGAAGTAAAGTCTTCTTTTGGAAGAATTTGGACCCCTCAGTATATCACTGAATTCCTTAAAAGATGCAGCCCCTGGAGTGGGACACAGCTTGCGGCACATCTTTGTGTAAAAATGTGCGTGCATTATTGGAACAGTGACATCTGCTCTTTTTCTATTTCTTCATGTTTTATTTTCATGGCTTTTGTCATCGGCTTTATTCTTTATGAAGACGTTGCACTCACCAAAATAACTGCTGAGATCCCAAAATGTGGTGACGTTGCTGAACTAAGTACATAAACAGGACAAAAGAGGCGATGATCTGCGCTGTTGTAAACAAACAACCAGCCAAATTTTTTTGGAAAAGAAAACAAAGGCGAACAGTAAAATTATTACCAAAACTGTTCGTCAGAAATATCAATTACAGTTTGCAGACTAAATTCCTGGTTGTACTTTTCTTTAAACCTTCAGCACAGACAACACCATTTCTCTGGAAGTTGTTTAAAAGCATTAGGATATGATGTAGACAAGGCAGGCTAGGGAAAAGAGGTCAATGCATAACTCAACATCTCACATAGAGTGGACTTGCCCTTAAAAGTTGGGAAAAAAATGTTAGGGTTAGGGTTACATGAATGTTGTCAGAATACTGCAGCACTGACAACTGACCTTCATATTTAGTATTTTGAGATATTATCCCACTGTTGCCTTCTCTGTGTAGTCATGCTGGTTAATTAGCCTACACATACAGTTAAAGTATGTTTGTCTCCCATCTCTATCTTGCAGGCTGTGTTTGACTGTGTGGTCAACTCTCTGAAGAATGTGCTGAACATCTTGATTGTCTACATGCTCTTCATGTTCATCTTTGCTGTGGTGGCCGTGCAGCTCTTCAAGGGCAGATTCTTCTACTGCACGGACGAATCCAAAGAGTTTGAGCGCGACTGCAGGTTGGTTCAGGGACACATAGTGTACAATACACACAACACAATTTCATTCAGTATGTTTTTCGTGAAGTGCCAAAAGAAATGTAGAGTATTATATATATATATTACACATTATTAAGAATAAATTTTTGTACTGTTAAATGATTTCACTCCCTTCACTTCCTTTAGTATTTTTCTATTTGTATTTTATGTTAAATAACACTTATTGCCTTGGCACAGTTGTATCAGTTGTGCTTTTGCTACGACCTTGAGGAGTTTGCTGGGAATGTTCATAAATAGTGTTGTTCAGTGAGGAAATAGTCATTCTATAAGACGTAACCCCCCTAACTTCTCATTATGTCAAACAGAAACAAAGATGTAGGGTGTGGTAGTCCTGGTGCTTTCTGTTCTTTCTATTACTTATCAATCAGTAAAAACAGTAAACCTTCAAATCATTATAAACCCTGTGTGTGTTCCTTCAGGGGCGAGTACTTGGTGTATGACAGAGATGAGGTTAAAGCTCAGAAGCGGGAGTGGAAGAAGTACGATTTCCACTACGACAACGTGGCTTGGGCCCTGCTCACCCTCTTCACTGTCTCCACTGGAGAGGGGTGGCCGCAGTGAGTGGGATGCACACAGACACACACACCTAAACTTGTTCATAATACACTCTCCAATTTGAGATCCTACTCATAACATTACTGGGGCTGCATAAATGTGGATAAACTATATATTGTAATTGGATGAGTTTTGGTTTCCACATTTATTAATCATGTAGTAGAGGCATAGAAGTAATCCTGAAAAAAAAAACAGCTGCTCTAATCCAAAAGTCCAGGATGTAAAAATAAAATACGAATTTCTTAAATTCTAAGATATTGTGCATCATGGCTATGGTTGAAATATCCAGAAATATCAAATTTATTCATTTAAACCATAAATCTGAAGCTGAAACAAACAGGCTGCATATTAATGATAATATTTTCTGTAACAAGTTAATGTTATTTGGGAAAATTCTATACACTTAATGGCATAACCTTAAAGAGTTATTATTGGCAAACAGATAGTCAAATAAAAAGTAGATATGTTAATCTAAAAACACAATGAATGCTAATGCATATATTTACATTGGTGTGACCATAAACTTCCCTGTACCCTAACTTTATTTTTAATTTGAATTTTCTCTTCCTCTCGCAGGGTGTTAAAGCACTCAGTGGACTCCACCTATGAGAATCAGGGCCCTAGCCCAGGTTACAGGATGGAAATGTCCATCTTTTACGTGGTGTACTTCGTTGTCTTCCCCTTCTTCTTCGTAAACATCTTTGTGGCTCTTATCATCATCACCTTCCAGGAACAGGGGGATAAGATGATGGAGGACTATAGCTTAGAAAAAAATGAGGTGAGGAGAGATTCAGAGGTCTCTAAATCGTCAGATGTCTAGTGTTTAAAATATATTTTTAAAGCTTCTTAAAGAGTTAAAAGACACAAGTAATGTTATTGTAACTCTTCTTTCCTCTCCTCTCATTTCCTTTCCTCCAACAGAGAGCATGTATAGATTTTGCCATCAACGCCAGGCCTCTGACTCGCCACATGCCGAAGAATAAACTAAGCTTCCAGTATCGCATGTGGCAGTTTGTGGTGTCTCCGCCCTTCGAGTACAGCATCATGTCTCTGATTGCGCTCAACACCATCGTCCTTATGATGAAGGTACAAATCTGTTTGTCAGTGTGGACTCTCTAACAGTGTCTTCTGCCAACTGTGATGTTTTCTTGATGAGACTTGCTGTAATGTAAAACTCTCAAAACTATTTAATCAGTGCCATCCTAGTTTGGTCTCCAAGAACTGAACCCATTTATAAAGCTGCATTAATCAACATTTTAGTATTAACAATGGATTAAATGACTATGACTATAAAAAAGTATGCACAAAGTGAAAGGTGTTGCTTGTGGTGATGAACCCACAGAAATGACTCTGCAGTGTCCCTCATCTCTACAGAGCCTTTTTGCATCTTTCAGCTCATGGTTTTGGTTTTATGCCTCACACCTTTACTGTTTTAGTTCACTTTCGTCATCCCTGTTTTCAGCAAAAACGTTAACATAAACCCACTGTACCCTACCTACCCAGCGCCAAATGACAGACAGACAAAATTAGTGGCTAGCTGGTGAACATAGTGGAGCATTTAGCATCTAAAGAGCCAGATATTTCCTTTTGGAGTTTGTGGATAAAAAAACAGAGCTAAAAGAGAGTGAATATTAGACACACATTTATCTAGTCATCAGAAACGCAACTCTGAACTTATGAATGCTGATGTTGCTCTGACTGACGAGTGTGTAAATAGATTAGTGTTGGCTAACACATTAGACGTATCAGTTCAGTAAATTACAGTAATGCAGCTTTAGATCAAATGCTAATGTCCGGATTCAAAATTGGCAAATAAGGAGTCAACTAAATACAACGTTTTCATTATACAAAGACACTATAATTATTTTTAAAGGCCTTTATATATATATATATATATATATATATATATACTAGTATACAGTTTTCTTCTTATCCTTATGTAACTACTGTAACTATTTCCTCAATATGACAAGCTTTGTTTTGCTCTAATAACATCAGTCATTTTCTGCGAGGAAGAAAGCTCTGTCATTAAGCAAAATAAAATATTTTCATTAGAGAAAAGACTGTTGACAGGTTAGTATGCTGAAATCATTGCATATTCATTTTTGTCAGTATCTCAAAACAAGACATATCGTTTTCTCACTGTCACAGAATAACCTTTTATTTGGCCTGGCTGGTGATGATTTACCAAATGTTACATGTCAACATGGCAAGGATGCATTTTCTTATTACTTTGTCTTCAGTTTTGGGAGGATACTGTGATCACAAAACTAAAAGAGACACTTTCTCTGTGATGGAGCTGCACGTCCTTCTCATAAACCAAGCATTATGTCTGTCCTGGGAAAACAAGATGCTGCTTAGGAAGAACTCTGCACTCTTACATTTACTTTTACTGTTCTCATCCTTTTTCTATCCTTTTTTTGTGTGTCTCTAGTTTGAAGGTGCATCACATACCTACAATGAAGTCCTGAAGAACCTCAACATCGTGTTTACCACCTTCTTCTTCATGGAGTCAATCCTCAAGATCATCGCTTTCGGCCCTCTGGTAAGGCTGAAAACCACAAACACATATACACTCTCACATATTGCTTATCTAGGTTGGCCCAGTGTATATGCTTGAGTGTTTCGTCCTATTATTCATTTATAAAGCGAGTTATTTTGGTAGACAGATCTAGAGCATGTTCTTCCTGTCCTGAAAAACTCAGAGCATACCGTGTTGCACAGCCGTCACGCTATCAGCCTCCTTCCAGCCTGTCTCCACGGTAACAACACCACCATTGGCCAGGAGTGTGTCCATTACTACCCCTTGGTTTCAGTTCCCAGAGAGTGCAACTGGCTCTCTGTCTTCTCGTTTGGCTGATGTCTGTCACTTTTCTGTCTTTCCCAACAGAATTACTTCAGAGATGCCTGGAACATTTTTGATTTTGTCTCCGTCCTTGGAAGTATCACTGACATATTAGTGACAGAACTAGTGGTAAGTGCTGTGAAGGGTTTGGATAAATTGACAGCAGCTGTTTGCAGCTGAACACTAGTTGATGATTTGACACATGAAACTGACGTGGTGGACTCAAAGGAAAAATCAACCTTCTTTTCATTGTCCAACCCAGTCTTTCAACAAGATCTAGGTTTTACTTTAGTTTCATTTGTCTGTTCTCAGTAAATATACATTTTAAATTAATTTAGAGGAGGCAACCAATGTAATTGTTGTTATAAACATGACCACCTTTCTATTGGGAGTCATAAAGTGACCATGTGTAGGTCTTTTTGGCTCACGACCTTCAAAATGCTACAATACCAAAGCAAATACCTTACTGAATGTAAAAACAAGCAGAACACAAATTCATGATTTGTATTTTACTTATTTAGACAGCAATTATTTGACAAGCAAAATTGTTCAATGCTAACGTTCCAGTAAGATTATAAAAATGCACTTAAGAATCACATATTCCATTAAGCTGTTATACTACCACTTAAAACCACCAGGTAAATTGATGAAAAAGATAAAAATAATTGTTCTGGACTGATTTTTCCTTAAGTCAGTTACCTATCACACCATCTAGTCACATTCACACAGAGGTGGGGCTGAAAGGGAAAACTTGCAGAGGGAAACAGCTAGTCTGGCTCTTTCTAAAGGTAACAAAATCCATCTACCGTGCACAGTGGCTTCCTAAAGTCTCTGCTCACAGTGACAAGACTATAGGAAGTCACTACCCCTGGCCATGTAAACGTACAATATGTACTATATAATAAAATATGTATTTATAATAATTAGTGAGCTTTAGATGTGCTGGTAGTCATATTTTTTTTTGTTTTGTTTAACCTCATTTTATTCTTTAGCAAAGCTTTGCTAACCAGCTAATGTGATAATGTCATATTTACCATACAGACATAAAAAGGGTATCAATCTTCTAATCTATTTCTTGGCAAGAAAGTGGATGAGGATATTTCCTTAAACTATTCCTTTAACGATCAAAACATCTGTTTTAGACTTTTGTTTTCTTGCAATAATAAATCTAGCTGTCTGTCATACAGGCAAATACATTTATGATTCTAAAGAGATAACAGACATTAACTAATTGTACCTTGCAAGTATCCAATGGTCTGTGTGTGTCTATATGCGGTGTTTACATTATTTTATGGAAGGTTTCATTCAAAAATTCATGCAGAATTTACATATTTGTTAAATATTTGATCATTTTGTGACTATAGTTTCATTTCAAATTCTTCAAATTTCTATTTTTGGAGTGAAACCTGCCACACAACTGAATTACAGAGTCTCGGATTGGTGTGCAGTATTCCTTCAACCCCAAATGTCAAATAATTAGTCCACATTGCCAGCATTCAAATTACAACCCATGTAGTTAAGTACAACCGGGGAACAGACTTGTGAAGTCTGATGTTTGGGGTTAAATGGTAATCTGTACCAATCATTGATTGTGCCTTAACTTGTGTTTATATCACTGTTACCTGTGATTTTGTTGTTTGTACAGTATGTCTATTAGTATGTATCTGTTTTATTCTATACATATGAGCTTAATATGATATAATAGATATAAGACTTGATATTTGTAGTAACTTCAGCCCCTCTTTGTTTGTTTTACACCTTACACCAAAGCGATTTTGGTTTTAACATCTGGGGTTCGGTTATGAACTTACTAAACCTCTCTAATTTGAACCGAAGTCTTCCTTTAATTCACACTGACTAGATTAGCAGTAAGGGTGCTAATTACTGCAAAACAACTGTGTTTTCAGATGATTAAAGATACCCTTTGGCCATGTTGGTGCTAAATTTACATCTCAGCTGTCTGAACAGACATTGATTGACATTATAGCTGTTGTCAACAATGAACTGACCATTTCAGACATTAGATTGATTCTGTGTCAGTTTGCAGCTTCTAACCTGCCAGTTAAGCACATCTGATCTTTACCCTAGCTAAAAACCAGTGTTAGTGGTGGCTAATAATCGCATGCTGATATTGATAGGTTGCTTGGTTGAATAGTTACCATGTGGACAAAGCCAAAAAACAGCTGCTAGTTCAGAATAACTACACTGGCTTTGTCTTGTAACAGCTCTAGAGACAACATTTCCCCAAAACTGAGCCAACATCTACTTAATAAGACCAGTCTTTTTCTCTACTGACTGGCAAATGCAAGACAGCCAGCAAATCAAATAAGGAGAAAAGAAGGCTCGGCACACTTTTGCCCAGTGCAAGAATTAACTCAAAATGGCATACAGAGCAAAGTCACTGTCATGCAGCAAATGCAGGTCACACAACACAACAAATTTTACAAATACAGCGTATCAAAATCTGAGCATAAAACAATACAGAAAGAAAACATATAATCAAAATGACAATGTAAATACATGTCAGTGGAAGGGGAGTGACAATTGCACAAACATTGCAAATGCTTAAAAACTTTGAAGTTAATGACTTTACTTAAAATAACTACTAATTTTGTAGGGAGAACTGAACGCCAGAACAAGTTTCTTGCTGTCCAATGCTAAAGCTAACAGAATAAGAAAGTACTACATGGTTTTCTAATAGGGCTGACATGAAAGAGGGGCTGAACATATTGAATCTCAAATCACTCACTAACTGTTGTTGTTGACTTGAACTTGTGTTTCACTGCCTTTTTAATGACACCCATAATGATTCCGTCTTCCTCTTCTATCTCTTTACATGCTTTCTTTAAACCTCTCTACTTTGTTGGCGTCCTACGCCCCTCCCACTCCCTCCTCCTCTGATAAAATCCATCCAATCAAAATGCACTATGAAATCCTTTCATCGTGTTTTCCATCCGTGCTGCGCCATGCCATGTGGTGGTGGTGCTGTGATGATGATGATGATGATGATGATGATAATGATGGTGGTGGTGTGCGTTTCGCCCCATGCCTCTGCCCAATAAAAAACACGACCAACACCCCCCCACACACACACACACAAACTCACACAAATGTCTCTCACCCACTCACAATGTACTACAACTTACCCAAAAAAAAAACTCCCTCCCCATTCATCTTTCTACATCTTCGCACATGTAGAATCTGGTTGGTTTGTAATTTATCTCTCAAAGCTTTCTGCTGCATCCTCATTGGTCATGCGTACCCCCGACTCATTCCTTACCCCCAGTCACCTGCTCCCCTTTGACCAGTCTTAACCCTAAACCGCAGTGCATGCGCTTCCTGGATGATGACCCTTTAAACCCTTTGTACTTGATGACATGGAACGGTTTATTATTAACATAATAAATTTTTACATAGCAATACAGGTACATATATGTATGTATATGCAATTCCCTAGAACACGTAAGAAGTTTTGCACATGTTAAAGTTTAATATTTAATTTACTCTTGCTTTTGATTGATGGCAGTGCAAAAAAGTTTCCTGTTTGCAGTACTTTATTCATTCAATTCAAAAGTCTTCAAAGTTTCAAAAATGTTTCCAGCCAAATTAGTGATATAGAACATGGGCTGCCGTTATTCACAATATTGGCAAACACAACTTCAATATTTTGCTCCTGGCAAAGGTTTTGTGCACCAAAATAGGTAGACTGGGATCGTTTTCAACATGTAGTTGATTGTTTGATACTATACCTATTTTATTTTACTCAAAGCATCCGTGTGGGGTAGTGCTGACCACCTCAAAGATCACATGTAATTAAAGTGCAATACGTTAATAACTTATATTCTTTGCATCAGTATGAGGGTATGCATATTTGTGTTATTATAACATTACAACAAACCATTAGCGTTAACATTAGCAGCTAGCTTTTACCAGCACTTGGTTCAACACAATCTGATGCAAATTGAAAAACTAAAATCTCTTCTTAGTGCAACAATAGAAGGGAATGCGTGAAAGTTCACAATGTGCTCGGCCGCACTGGTCCTTACTGGTCTGCATGTAGGCCGGTTCTTCCCTCAAAGAGTATGCTGCCATGCCAAACCATGCCTGCACTGAGGCTGCTCGTTTGTCCCTTCTTCTTCCTCTCCCTCTTCATGCTCCTCTTCCTGCCATGCCTGTCAACCACAAAATGCCAATGCCTCATCAGGGAGTTTGGCTGTTGTGCATTACATTATTCTTTCTGTGACACTGTAAAAACCACCAATAAAAATCAGCAAATTCATTGGGCTTAATCCATGTCGAGACCATGGTGTGTTTATGGGCCTTTTCACACTTGGTCTACATGCTTGAGTCTGTACCCAAGTTTGTTTTCTTCTTGTCTAGCAGATGGAGTAATTACTACAGGATTGTTTTCACACACAAGAGTTACTCTAAAGCATGGATAGATTTTGTCAGAGGCATCCTCATCATTATTCATCTTCAACTGGTACTTTAGTGCAAAAACTTCGGAAAGCAGTCTTGCCTGGGTGTGGGGTAGGTCATGATCCAACTGCACCTTCAAACAAGGCCCATAAAAATACTCAATGTGTCATAAACATATTAGTATGTTTTTGACAGTTGACAGTAATATTTCCTTTGCTCCAAATTTCACCACAAAGTTTCCTTTTGTGTACGTAATAACAATTGGTGTTGGCTCAGAGAGCACCAGAGCATGCTCAAAGCAAACCCCAGACACTGTTTTGTGGTGGACCTGAGACCAGCTTTCTGGGCTGAAGACCATAGCAACACTTTACCAAAGATACCAAACTGTCCAGACAGGAAAATAATCTCCCAATTTCAACCCAAGTGTGAAAACGCTCCAAGTTTATCCAACTCAGATACAAAATGGGTGCTGTTCTCTGGAGATGAGATGCCGGATGTGGGCTGATTTTGAAAAAAAAAAAGCTTTTTTTAAAGAGGTGTCACAGACAACCCAAGCCATGCTCTTCAGGCCACAGAGAAAGTGTGTGTGATTGTGTCCGTGTGTGACTGACCGTGTGTGTGTGTGTGTGGTTGACAGGCACAGTGCACTGTGCTCCATCTTGTGTGGCCTGCTTGCCCCCCCAGAGATCAGTGCATTTGGTTCTCTTAAAAAAAAGCATTCTGCTGTACCAGATTGGATGATGACCTTTAGACTATTTGACTTATGAGTTTCCTTATTTCCTCTCTTTTTCCTTCTTTTGTCTTATGACCCTTTCTCTGTCTTTCTCTCGTTTATACTTGAATCTACTAAGAGCCGTTATGTTTGCAGTTGGTTATGTTTTGTTGGGTTTAATTTCCCCCCTCTCTCTTTGTCCTCTCGTTCTTCCGCTGTTGTTTTTTTGTTTTTTGTGTTTGGTAGAGGGAGGTTCTGAAAGTGTCATGTGTTTGGTGAATCTGACTGTGTTCTCCCTTTGTGCTGTAGGATAACTTCATCAACTTGAGCTTCCTGAGGCTGTTCAGAGCGGCTCGCCTCATCAAGCTACTGAGACAGGGAGAAACCATCCGCATCCTGTTGTGGACCTTTGTCCAGTCCTTCAAGGTATTCAGTCATTAACAGAATTTACATATAGTCACAATACATGTAGCCGCTCTTACAAATATTTCCTGTCTCTATCTTCTCTTCTAGGCTCTGCCATACGTGTGCCTGCTCATTGCCATGCTCTTCTTCATCTATGCCATCATCGGCATGCAGGTGAGTACTGCCTATCTAAATACATTAAAACACATTCTTACATGTATTTGTATAGGTGTGTATGCAAAATCTGAATCAGCAAAGTAACTCCCAAATAAATGCAGTGGAAGTACAAAAAATAAGTTAAGCAACATTGGCCTCTTAAATATAAATTAGAAGAATAAGTACAGCACCACAAAGTCTAAGCACTCAAGTTACGTACAAGTACCTCAAAATAAAATGTAATTACTGTGAGTGAGTAAATGTGCTGATTAGAAATGTAATACAGACGTAGCATTTTGGTACTACATTGTTTCAGTGTTACCATCAGAGTGGAGAAAATGCAGTAATTTCTTTTTTGTGTGCAGTTGTTTGGGAATGTGGCACTAAATGAGGAGGAAGGGAGTGCAATCAATGACCACAATAACTTCAGAACCTTCATCATGGCCCTAATGCTGCTGTTCAGGTGAGTCTTATAGACAATTACATACAATGTACATCGAAATGTTCACACAGGCCTCCTCATTCTCAAAATGTTAACATGTGACCCACAGGAGTTGTAATTTTCAAGCTGTGACCCTTAAATAGTTGCTCTCACACACATTTCTAAAGGATTGTGATTTTGCAAGTGTATATATTGCGTACACACATGTTCAGCGACTCCTAGATGCATTTCACAGTCCTGTTGTGTTTGCGTGTGTGTGTGTTAATGTGTAAGTGTATTTAATTTCTTGTGTCCCAACAAACTAATGCACCATTGTAGAAAACTAAAACACACTTGGCACTGAGTTAATAGTTAAATAATCAAATCAGTTTTCGTCTGTGGTTGCTACTTCCATGATTTCTGAAATTCATCAGCATATTATCATTTTGATGAATTCTGATGTTCCCAAAGCTGAGCCACAGCAACATAGTCTTTGCTTTTTTTAACTTCACTCTTTCATTTGTTTCCCCTCATGCAGGAGTGCTACGGGCGAGGCGTGGCATGAGATCATGTTGGCTTGCCTGGGTGGCAAGAAATGCGACCCGGCCTCAGGGAACACAGAGCCTGAATGTGGCAGCACCTTCGCCTACACTTACTTTGTCTCCTTCATCTTCCTCTGTTCTTTCCTGGTGAGAAAAAAAAAAGAATGGCCAGTTTAACCAGTTCAGTTAATTTAAAATGTGCATTTGTGTGTATTTTTATATTAAATCCCATGACCTCTCCTTACTAGAAAACAGTATATTTTTGTTACAAATGTGCGTACATGAAAACCTAAAGGTAATAATATCATTTATTTCTCAACACTCCCATCTTCCCTGGTCTTACTACAACGTGTTACAAGACCAGTATTTATTTTGTAACCCTGGATACCATGTTCCAAAATGGCTAAAACAGTTTGCTACTGTGTGGCCAATGACACGTGTCCATTTGTGTCTCTTTCACTGAGCCAAACTGTTCGTCCTATCAACTTTAAACTATGGTGACAACACGTGCAAATGAGAAAGTTTTAAAACTTATCCAGCCTTAGATACATGGTAGAAAGTCACATATTTTAACTCTAACTGCTGGATGTCCATAACAGTCATCAGCATTAAAAAAACACTAGTATCAATTCTGCAAGCCCAATCTAACATCTGTCTTACATCTGAAATCCATGATCCCTGATTTTCAGTAGTGTTTGATTATTATACCATGACAAAAAAATATTTTGCTGACGTTTGATTACCTCGTCCTTGTTCCAGATGCTGAATCTGTTCGTGGCCGTCATCATGGACAACTTTGAGTACCTGACCAGAGACTCGTCTATCCTGGGGCCACATCACCTGGACGAGTATGTAAGGATATGGGCCGAGTACGACCCTTCCGCCTGGTGAGTGGCACAAACACAATCATACACACCTGCAGTAGAATCACACGAACCAATACAAAGGCAGAAACACATATGAAGTAGCAAATACACAGACATACAGACGGTATTATAAAAAGATGACATACACACAGTGCTGATGTGTAATGTAAAACGTTGGCAAACATTAGATGTGTCTACACATGTTTGGACGGTCTTATGCTGAATGTAAAGTAACTCTTAACCCTTGACTTTCTCTCCTGTCCCAATTGGGGCAAAGACTGGTGTCATGATCTCATCCAAGAAGTGTTATGATGAAACAGAATCCACATCACGTGATGATAGGTGTTAAAAGTGGATTAGTTAAAGCTGGCCTGTCTTATCCAGCCATATCCCTGTCTTCCTCTCTCACTTTCTCGCTGAACCTTTCTGCCTTCTTTCTCTAATTGCACAATGTGTGCACAGTTGAGATAAATGTAACCCTCTCCTCTTCTTCTCCCCCCCTCTGTAATGAGTGTGTGTGGGCATGCATGAGAGGAAGGTGTCTTACATCGATTTTTCTCAGTATAAATAAATGCTCTCTCTTCTTCTACCTTTCCTTTTTCTTCTTCTTTATCATCTTCTCTCATCTTTTTCTAACTCCACTCTCTTTCTTTCTTTCTCTCTCTGTATTCTGTGTGTTCCCTCACCTAACCTCCACTCCTTGTATTTTTCTTGCAGCGGGCGCATACATTATAAGGATATGTACAGTTTATTGCGAGTTATCTCCCCTCCCCTGGGCCTTGGCAAGAAATGCCCACATAGGGTGGCCTGCAAGGTTTGGACCAAACCCCTAAAGCACAAACTTAAACGCAACCTGCTCGCCTTTAAGAGACTGGAATGAATGTCGCTCTTTATCACTTTTAAAACAAATTCTTTCCTACTTCAACTTTTTATTTCATTTGGTTTGTTTTTTCTGTTTGGGTTTGCATTATTAAGTTCTTTTAATCCCATTTCACCATTGAATCATTTCTTTGGGGGGTTTCTGTTGTATATGCATTCTGACATGACAATGAGAATGTTTGGGACAATGCAGAAATGCACACACACACTCTTGTACACACTCACACACACCAGTAGCGGTGTGTGAAGCATGAGGTGGTGCACTGCACTCGCTATTGTCTTCTGACTGAACGCTGGGAAAATGACACTGATTTGTTCACTTTTAATTCAGTATTATGTTAACACCAGAGTCTAGACTCCAGTCAGCCATTGTCTTTTATTTCTGCTTGCTGTCTAATTTTGCCTGGGCAGAAAATGGTCGAGCAATGTGCATTGTTCTTGTTTGAGTTGGGTTTGGGTGAGGGAGGTGGGGTTACTTTAGTACAGAGACATATGCAGAGAGGGCTTGGTCTGAATACTCACCACAGCTCAAGAGAGACTTTGCTTATAGTCACTCACACAGCTAATTTGCCTAAAACTGCTAATTATTGTGCCTCCCTGACACATGTTATGAAACACTATGCTAAGGTGTGTGTAATATTTAATTTTAATAAAGCCACTGTGTGTAGATGTTTTATAGAATCTTATCCTAATGGCTTATTTATAGAAAAAATGAAACAATCCTTGTGAAAAAACATCCTTTTTGATATTACAACTGAAGGTCAGATTTTTTAAAATCCTATACATAGTGGCTTTATTATTGTAATTATTGTAGTGTAAATTATTGTAAGACCTGTTACATGCTCTTGATAAAAACTTCACACAACAACCCAAATAGCAATGCACAGGGTGAGCAACAACCAGGGAGGAAGTCAAATATACAATTTCTCATCTCGCATTCTCAACCCACTGGAATCTACTGTAGCTTTTATTTTATTTTCAAGGAACTCTTTTGTGTACAATAAAACCAGAGGTTCATTCTCTTTGCCAATTTTTGTGGTAAATACACCAGTCACAGATCACATTGATATTACTTCCCCTCTGCGCATTTGTTATGTAAGCAGAGAGCTTGTGTATCCCACATGCTTGTGTTGGCACACCTTGAGTGGAGAATGTAACAGGCCTTATGGAGCAGTTTATAATCAATGTCACATGAAATACTAAAATAATATGGCCAAACCTGCTCTGTTTGTGGCTCTGGTATGTGGGAAAAGACGGAAAGGGGCAGGGTGTGTGTGTGATTTGGGGCAGAAACTCTGGGCATAAAAAGGTCTTGTGTCCACCAGGTACCTCTTAAGAACTTCCTGTGTCAATAGATGCTTGTGGGAAGAATTGTTGGTCATGACATCTGCGTTTGCTTTGTGACTGTTAAGATCTTTTTAAGGTGCTGCAGTGTTTTGTTTAGGCATAAGAAATTGTCAAAGGTTCAGTTCACCCATATCATAAAAGAAAACATCTACTTACCTCTACTTACCCCTGGTGAAATGTAGCCGTGCACATAGTTTCAATTGTATATGCTGAGACATTGGGTCCCAATACACACACTTGCTACAATGTATTTGCAATAGTAGTCAAACGCCTTATTGTGTGACATATTTCTGGTAAATACCACAGTGCCTATTAAAACTGCTGGAGTATTTATATTTCTTATATTTATGTTTACATAGTAGTATTTATATAAACTGGAAGAGGCTCAGTATCATCCGTAAATCATTACAGTTATAATCAAATGAAAAATGCATAGGGGACTCAGAACCTGAGAGGAGTAATAAAATTATTGAGGCAATTAAATTAAGTTTTGTGGAAACCGATAGGTCTATTTTTTATTATTTACTTCTATTGTCATTGAACTTACTGTAAAAAAAATTAAAAAAAAAAAATAACCTGCACCATCTGCCGCTGGCTGCAGATTTGTGGCTCTGTTTGTTCACATGGTGCCACTCTACACCATCCAGACAACAATATAATTTTCTCAAGAAGCGTTTTTCCATTTTTGTGGAGCTGTTGGTAATACTTCACAGTAATTTGGCTCCGCTGTTTCAGAGCTCTGAGACCAGTAGTGTAACTAGCTGAGATTCATTAATCTCCACACCCTTTTTATTTATATTTCATCCAGCCCTTTTGCGCTTTTCACTGCCACACCTTCACGCACCAAAATAGAGCGCTTGGACACATCCACACAGTCTGAACACTTTGTCGCTGTTGCGCTTGCCTGATTAATGTGGAACTCTAGTCCCATTGAATCCTTTCACAGCGAGGTCTGTGGATTATCATGAGACACTGTTTCGATGCTGTGAGCGTGATAAATTCTATTTAGCTCCATTGTAACTGAAGCGGTGACAGAAATCTCAGAGTAGTGCATGTGAAACCCAAGGCACATAAAACTGAAAATATCTGCATAGCTACAGTGAGGGAGAAACTATTTGATCCCCTGCTGATTTTGTACGTTTGCCCACTGACAAAGAAATGATCAGTCTATAATTTTAATGGTAGGTTTATTTGATCAGTGAGAGACGGAATAACAACAAAACAAACCAGAAAAACGGTGACCATTAAAATTATAGACTGATCATTTCTTTGTCAGTGGGCAAACGTACAAAATCAGCAGGGGATCAAATAGTTTTTTCCCTCACTGTAGGAATCACAAATGGTAAGTGATTGAACATGTTTTTCTGATGAGGGTGAATTGACCTTCTAAAAGCCAAGACCTAGCTGTTAGCACCGTTGGGGTCTCTCAACCCTTCCTGTCATCATTAGGATGGGCTCCCATGAACATCTGGAGGTGCAGCTGTGAGCAGAGGTTCCTGGTGGACACGCAGCCTCAGTAACGGACTGCATTGACTTGTCATTGTGACTCACTCCGATCTCTGCAGCGGTGCTTTTCTTTGCCTGCTAGAAGCCCCGCTGCCAGTTCTATCCGAGCGGCGAAAGAGGGCAAAGACTAAAAAAATCCCAAATCCCCTTTTCACCTCGCATAGAACGGTATCTCAACGGTATAACAACAACTAACTAAACTGAATAACACCTCCTCCTCCAACCCTCCCCCCCTTCCCCAACCTTTCTCCCTTCCCTCCTTCCTTTCCTCTCCCTTACTTTATGATATACCAGACTAGAAGCCACGTAACACACCCCCTCGTTCTCTCTCTTTCTCTTTCTTTCTCACTTTGTCTCACCACAGCAACCACATATCCACAGCGATAAAAACAATAACCTCTGTGTATTTGTTTCCCTCCCTCTTCCTTTCCTTTGTTGGTGACTTTCTTTTTTCTCCTCATGTCTCCTCCTCCAAACACACCTCTGTACCCCCCCTCCCCCCCCCCGGTTTACCCTTTCCCTACTCCTCATTGTTTTTCTTTATTTCGTTTCAACGTCGTCCGTCTTTGTATGTTCTGTCTGTCGTGTGTGTGTGTGTGTATGTGTTGGCGTGTGGGTGTTTGAATGCATGTGCGCATGTGATGTGTGTGTGTGTGTGTGTGTGTGTGTGTATTTGTGGACACCCCAGCGGCCGGATCAGTTACACAGACATGTATCAGATGCTAAGACACATGTGTCCGCCGCTAGGCCTTGGGAAGAGGTGTCCCGCCCGGGTCGCCTATAAGGTAGACTCGCCCCCCACCTTAACCCACCACCCCCCTCAACCACCACCCCACCTCCTTCTGTCCCTCCCTTCTTCTCCCATCATTCCTTTCTTACCTCCTTTTTCCCCTCCCATCTTCGTCCTTTAACCTCCCCATCGCTGGGGAGGAGAACCTCTTCTCTCATACCTGTTGAAATCTCCCTGTTCCTTTCCTCCTTCTCCTCGTTTCCCCTTCTCCTCCACCTCCCTCTTTCCCTCCTCCCAGCGGTGTTCTCCTCATTGTCTGTTAGTGGTGGTTGTGGTGGTGGTGAGCGCTGTCCTCTCTTCTCTCTCTCCGACCGCGGGGATGGAGGGATGGGCTTTTGTCGTGCAGTGAAGTGAAGTGATAGTGGAGTGGTAGTCAATCCTCTTTCTTTTATTTCCTCTCGTCAGGCCGCAGGAGTAAGGGAACGGAGGAAGCTTTGCGAGTCCTTCTGCAACCTGCACGGACGCATGCACGCGCACATACAAGCATACAACCACAATCCAGTCAGAAAAACATAGAGAGAGCACAGATCTGACAAAGAATTTCCCTTTTTCCAAACAAATTAAGGAACTTTTTTAAATTGATGTGTGCATATTTTACTGCTTCTTGCGGTATAAGTACTGTTGTAACATTAATATTTTTAGAATAAATTACAAATTTAAGGCAAAAAAATGTATACAACATGTATAAATTAAAGATATTATTGGGTCCGCATTTTCTCATTATGTGTTACAAGTATGATTATTTGCACTACATTTTTAAAATGACATCCTGTAAATGACGCCAATGACCCCAGGACAACCAATTGCTTGTGGTAATTAGTGATATTCTATGTGAGCATATATATGGAATTATGTATGCTAAAATGTGAAAAATATATAGCTTACACAAGCCATTGCTTCACACTAAGAAACATAAATAATTTGTTCATGTGAAAATTCCTAGTGTGGAGGGGAACAACATCTAAAGTGAGAATATTTTAACCAGGGTTGTATTCACACAGTGCAACTATTTGCTTACGATGCGGGTACAGAAGGACCGGCAAGGGTGTCTGTCTTCAGTCCTCTGAGTCTCTTATTCCTGTGGATGGCACTATAGTGCACACATAACACATGCCCACATTACCACTCACACACACTGTGCACATACAAAAAATAATAATGTATAATAAAATCAGTAGGAAAACTGCTGGACCTTGTATTTTTTTGTCTTTTTTCAAGATGATTTTTTGACACCCAAGGAAACCAGTGTCTTTGGCTTCTCTTTGTGCCTCAGACTACCACTGTAAAGATTTTGGTCGAGTATTTCAGCATCCGCTGTCTCTTGTTGTGTCCACTCTTTCTCTCCACCTCAGTAGAGTCCAACTCTTTCTATGCTCTCTGCCAATCTCTTTCTTAGTGACATCCAGATTCATCAAAATAGTATTGAAAAGACGATTTGATGCCTAAGTTGCTTCAGCAAAGAGTTCTTATAACATTGCTGATCATGTTTGTTTTGCCAAGAAACTCTAAAATCTTTGCACCCAAAAAGCTTTTAGAATTGGAACTTTATTTTTAAAAAATTTTTTAACCTTAATACAAAAATGATACTCATGTAAAATTGTCTAAAACTGGCTATATGTTTATTTAATTCAGGAATTATCTTTATTATTATTTGACTAGACAGTCAATGACACTCAGCCACTACAGTTTTTACATAATTGGTGCTATGGACAGAGTTTTGTTTGTACCAAACAAGTATTGAGGTTTGATTCCCAGTCCTGCTTAGACAGAAATACCTCTCACTCTCAAGTGAAAATATTCCTTTGACTGGCACCTATATATAAGCCTGCTGTTCATAGATGGTGAGTTAACAGAATGATTCTGATCAAATATTGCAAACTCTCCAAACTGCTAATCCTTTATTGAATCTGGGTGTCAGTACCCAATTCACCCTGTCTCTCTTTCCCATTTTTCTCACTTTTGTCCCTTTCCTTCTTTTCGCCTTTCTTCTCCTTTTTCTCCTGTTTTGCTCTTTTCTTCTCTGTCTTTTCCTACGTTTTGCCCTTTGATCTTTTTTCTCATTTTTGTTGTTCTTTTTCCTTTCCTACCTGTCAACTTTTCCTCTCTCTGTCATTCTTCTGTCCTTCTACCTCTACGTTCACTTGTCTGTCGGCATTCAACACCCATCTTCATTCCTTCATAGCATCCCTCCATCCATCCAAGCCCGCTCTGTCTCTATCTTACCTCTCCTCTTTGTTATTATTTTTCTTTTTCTCCAGAATGTCAACCTGTATTGGCAGTGGCCCTCATCACATACTTCAGCCATCAAAGCCTTCCAGTATTCATTGATACAGTTTCACAGAAAAAGTCCACTAAAGGACGATTTGAAATCAGAAAGGCCTCGTGTTTTTTTTTTTTTCAGAATAGAGAGGGGAAGGTTAGACATCTTGAACCTTTTTGACATTGATTACTCTTAATGCTTAGACAAAGTTCTGGATCTTCCCTTTAGTGGACACTATGCTACTGGAAAAAGTAGTTTTGAGTAATGTGTATCGCTATGACACCTTGTTTTTTTAACTGACCTCTCCTCAGTAAACTTATGTCAGTGTTGTTTTTAGTCCTCGTCTTTATCTCTTGTCTTGTTCTGTAATTTCCAGCCTCTCTCTTCTCTTTCCTTTCTATCTACACAAACACATACACATACACACACACACACACACACATTCAGTTCTTCTATCTGTTAATTGCAATTGACCCACATTTTCTTGACTCCTTTTTTACTCTTTCAGTGTTTTCACAATCCTCCTCTCCCTCCTCATTCTCGCCCTTCCCTTTTTATCTGTAAATACATCTCATGACCAAGCTTAGAGTCGCCTAGTTTAACTCAACTAATGGCTGTCCCTACCATGTGTCCCCTTTGATAGACCCCCATCCCCTTACCCTGAAGTACTACTACTAGAAAGTCTGGTTGGTCCAAAACAAAAACAGAAAGAACTTCAATCATCTCTTTTTGATCTTCTCTATGATTTTTTTCTTCTTTCAGGGAATGCCACAACTCTAATCCTCTCTAACTCTTACAACCCCTTAAGACACTGCACCCGTTTGGCATTGAGAGAGATCTTGACTTGATATGAAGTACTACCATCGCTGTCCAATTTGACTTTGATTACGGGAACCATGATTGTAAAAATGTGCATAGCGAAAAAAAAAAAAAGATAAGAAGAATCTGTCAATCAGTAGGATCAATCCAGTTGGATTGAGGATACTCTCTTTGCGCGGATGCACGGCCGCTTGTATTGTGAAAGTGGGTTTTGAGGGAAGTCGGGTGGGTAATGGACTGGGTAGGTGGGAAGAGTTGCAGCTTAGATAATGGGAGTGAAGTTAAGGCATGTTGCATGCTCAGTGTGTCCTGGTTTGTGGGATTTTTCTAGGGGATGTTGTGTGGTGCATGCAGTCCTTGCACTCTCTGTCGCATGGCTATGGGCGACATCGAGCCTGCCTGTCTGCCTGCCGAGCGCTGTGGATGTTGGTCCATGCCCTCTGCCTGCCGCGCACTTGGCTTTGGACATGCCCAACACTCGCACACACTCAGGAACACACGAGCACGTACACAACCCCACCGCCATTGTGCTGCCGTGCTTGCCATCGTTAGTGCCCAACGCTCATGTTCGTAGGTAAATCTGATGGATGCAAACTGGTCGAGATAGGAACGGCAAGCAGCCCTAGCTGGCCCAGCTTGTTTCGTTCTATCCGCAAGTTTCTCCATTGGTTTTACTTGGTATAGACATGTAAAGACAGGGAACCTCCTTACAGGTAGGGGGAGCTCTATAGCAGATGCCTCAGTTTAATGAAACAACAGCAGTCTCCTGTTAAATTGCAGAATTACTCCAGTGATACTGTTTTTGTTCTCTAGTCAACCTATTTTGTCTCCAAAGGACTCCAATTAAGTACCCTTAATTGCAGTCTGTGCAAATAACTGTGTGTAAGTGGGTGGGAGGGGGGGTTGGTGTATGTGTACTGTTATAAATCTATATGTGTGTAACAACAGAGATGTGTAAATGCGCCAATGCATTCACACATTTAGGGAACATGGGCACAGGTTGGGTCGGAGGCTATTTTAGCTCCGATTGTTCTTCCTTGTGGTTCTCGGCTCTCACAGTTGCTTAGCAGCAGGTGGCCCTCATTGGATAGCTGTGCTGTCTTGTAGAGTATCATTGGAAAAACAGGAGACTCAGTGATTCACCTATTCAATTCTTTCCTGAAGCAAATGTTCTTGTAGTTGCAAATGCATGCACTAGTAAAATTAATGAAACTGTGCTGCAGACATAAGACATGAATGCATTCACTCAATATATTCATTTATCAGAGGACCTTTAAACTCAAGTGCCTCAAGTGGAAATTCACTGTATTGACTTATTAGGCTACATTGATCAGATCTGAATCTGCAAGAATTATTGTGACACCTAGTCCTCCTTGCCTTAACTCTAAACTGTCTCAGGGAACAATAAATAAAACCCTGGACGAATCCAGTCCAGTTGTAATTGGCTGTTGTCTATGGAGCTCTCTCAACCCCGTCCCCAACCCCTCACCCGCTCCCCTTCCTGGAGGTTCAGGCACACCACACTTTAGCAAGGACACGTACCTTTCTCATCCTCTCATCCTGACTGGCTCTCCACAGAGGCTGCTGCGCATGGATCTGCCAGTTGCTGATGACAACACGGTGCATTTTAACTCCACCCTCATGGCTCTGATCAGGACCGCACTGGATATAAAGATTGCTAAGGGTATGGCCTTATAGTACAATCATCCCTTTACTCTATCTGTTAATTTCAGTTGCTTTCTTGTCTGTCCTTCTTAGGTATTCCTGGGTAATTCATTGGGATGACTTTTGTTTGTCTATTTATCTGCTGCTCTAAATGCTCTAAATTGTAGCAAATGCGACAAAACTAACACTAACAAATTACTTTTTTGTTTTGTGCGAATGTGTACACGCATGAATGGTTAAAAATCTATTGCCCTTCCTTTTGGTCTGTGCCTTCTTTGTCCTGTGTTTATGCGTGTGGGGTGTTTGTATATGTTTGGATGTACGTACAAATGTTTGATGCGTGTGTGTGGGAACACTGGGTGGCGGGGCTACCCAGGCGGTGCAGACAAGCACCAGATGGATGCGGAGCTGAGAAAGGAGATGATGGCTATTTGGCCCAACTTGTCACAGAAGACACTGGACCTGCTGGTTACACCGCACAAGGGTAAGTTGCAGGAAAGCGGAGCATAGTGGTGTTTGTGTGTCCGATCACCAACTCACCAAGAGGACAGCTTCCACCAGTCAGTGTCATTCAATGCTTCGCATCTCCTGATCAGGCTACAAAAGCATAAACACACACATTGTACATATAGTACAAACACATCTGCATATGTAAATACACCAATTGAGATTCTGCACATTCATCCGTCCTGACAATTCTGTGAGCCAGAGCAAAATATCTCAACAACTACTGGCTAGACTGCCATGACATTGGGTCTGAAGACTCGTGGGGATTTATAGTGGATTTTGGTGACTCCCTGGCCTGTTGTACAGCGTCACCATGACAGACAACGTGCTACGTCAGTAACTCATTGTTAACTTCCCCATCCAAACAATAGGAGTCACTAGTGTAGCGACAAAGACATGACCCATCACTGGCTCTACCACAGTGGAAAGCCTAAGTCTAAACCAGAGGTATTGTTGCGTCACAGGATGTACTGGTAAAATGATTTGTTGTTAAGTCTAGGGGAATTAATTAGCACTAAGCCTTAAGCCAGAGATATACTTGCTTTCAACTACACGTTTGCGTGTGCATGGCTGCCTTGTGCATCCTGCATCCATTTGGAACGTTGACTGTGCATGTCCTCAGTTATTTACACTATTTGTCCGCAAGATACCATACACACATGGACAGTAGGGGCAGTACATCTGTGCACGACGGTAAATCACATATGCCATCCATGATGGCGCTGCTGTCGCCTTTTCTGCTGTGAGCCATGTTTATTGTTTACATCATGCAAATTCGGAAGTTCTATACAGTACACGGAGAGTTGTCTGGTGTGCCCTCTAGTGGAATTCTCCGGTGACACAGTATGTGAACAATTCTGTTCACAGTGCAGACAGTTGTCTACACAAACACGTGGTTAAAAAGCAAACATATCTCCTGCTTTAAGGATATACCAGCAACTAACAGGCCACAACCTGTTGAATGACACAACCACAAAGGAGGCCTAGGAATCTGTCTAGAAATTTGGTCCCTACAGCACCTGTGTACCTAGCCCAGTTTTAATAAACTGTTGGAAGGGATGGAGCATTTTATACTGGATTCTTGCAAAACAGACAGATTTTTGTAGATGAATGATGCATCTCCTTACTAGTTGGCATGTAGTTGCTGCATCATTTGTGTTAACAGATAAACATTGCACACATGAATGCACCATACCATACATGCACTGTAGGTACACCAGAGCACACAAGTCCACAGATACATAGAACACAGCAGAGTGGACACGGCAGCACACACGCTCGCACTGCTGATTTTTACACCCATTCAGTTAGTCCTGGTATCAGGGGGTGCCTGCTATAGAAGATCCTCTATAGAAGTCTTTTCACTACAGGAAAATTGAGAAGCAAATAAACTACTAAAATAGATCTAGTCTACTAAGTTTATATAAGGTGATTGTGATGAATGACCATCTGTTTAGAATACAATTATTTCAATGATTTTAGTGTTAATATGAATACAAGTATAATGATGCATGTTTAGCAATACCTGCAAGTTGTTTGGCTAAACGCATGACAGCTAATAAGGTCTAAGATATGCATTGTCATGTCTTATTGCCCAGTGATATAAAAAGAGAATAAGATATGTGTGATCATATCTTATCATGCGTTAATATAAATTTTGATGCTGGAAGACTTGTAGCCATGCCACTTTGAAAAGGGCACCACTCATGCAGTAAGACAGTTAACTACACAGTGAAGTTATTTGACAACCAAAACAAAGCTCAGTATTTTTCTGATTTTAAATGTTTATGTTTTCCATCCAAACTCTGGGGATACATGTCCAGAGTTTTTAGAAAAAAATTGAGCTCCTGTTTTCCATGGATCATTTCACTGAGGTGTCAAAGGCTTTCTTAATGAGGTGGCTACCTAGTCCTCAGCCTTAGTATAAAGACTAAAGATAAAACATACTAAAGTTTTGATATGGTTAGATGATAATCAAGTATGAGAGAATGTTGACTGATCAGCGATAGGTACAGCATCTGCCTGTGAAAAGACTATTGGCTTTGATGTATTAATAACTGTACAGTGTTGTAATATTATGTACACCAGCAAGTGAGCTCAGCTCTGTTTCCGTTGAGGGGAACATTTAGACAATGTTCCTTTAAGACAACAAAATCATATCCGTTTCTGTTGCGACGAGTATTTTACAAAATGTTATTTGTCCCGTTAAATTGCATAGTCTGAATGCCCCTTTGAAATTTGGCAATTTCCACATTTATTTGGAGGTAAATAAAAGACCTGCTTTCCATACAGTTCTCAGAAGCACATTGTCAGCAACCTTTTCCTTTGTGTCCCCTTATTACACATATAGGTGTACATAATTGCATTAACTGATTATTTATTGTTAATAAAAAAATTTCAGTTGTTTATTAAAGTGTATTAGCCAATGTGAATGAGGTTTTGTGTGCACACATGCATGAAAGTAGATTATAGATAGCATTATAATAGATAGCATTCATGTTATAATGAGAGCAACAGAGAGGTGTAGGCCTACTTTACAGTACTTTGAGCTTGTCCCTCTATGTATCAACTCTGTGAGTGAGGAAGAGGTAATGACATTAGAATACTTATTTAGTTTTTCATTTTTGCTCTTACGAGTTTTCTTGCTCACAATTATTGGTTACCACTGACCAAATGTTCTGTGATTGAACTTCCCCCGGTCTCTGAAGATGGAAAAAAACAGAACTTACGGAATTGAGAACTGAATATTTGGTTTCTTAATTTTCAGGTCTGTCCCTCCCCCATGAATTGATTGTATGAAACAGAATCGTCCCCACTGCTGGTGTATTCTGCATGTTATTGTGAATTTCTCTGTGTCAGTGGTTTGTGTTTCAATCTGATGTCTCGTCCCCCACTCCCATTCCCCCCACGGCTCAGGGTCCCATCCCACCCCGGTCTAATCTTGCAGGGTAACTTGTCATTTTCTCAGCAGCCACAGACTTGACGGTGGGAAAAATCTACGCCGCCATGATGATCATGGAATACTACCGGCAGAGCAAAACGAAAAAGCTGCAGGCCCTGCGAGAGGAACAGGTAGACCCAGAGAAATTCCGTGTATGCAAAACGACAGTCTTTTTTCTCTTCTTCCTCCTCCTGGCCTTCTTTTTTGATACCGCTTCCACTAGCTCTTGGACTGAGTTTTGCCTGTTTTCTGCCAAATGTGGATTTAAAAGCATGAGAACCATATCTTATACGTTTAAATCCTTTATAACTCCCAGTTACACTTACAGACAAACCCCATACTTCCCTCTCAGCCTGTGCTATTTCCTTCATTAGCATGCTACCTGAAAGTCTATCCCCTTTTTCAAGCACCTTGTTGCTCCCTTCGTCAACCTTATTCCTTTTAAAATGCTTGCAAACAGAGGTATCTGTTTCAACTTTTCTTTGTCTTTTCACCACGGGCTGTTTGAACGTGGTGTTACAAAGGTTTACCAATTTACAACTATGTTTTTTGGTGTTGGTAATGTTCTGAACAATTATGTTAATGATGATACCACATGGCCTTACCTTTTGTTCCATGTCAGTGCTCTTCCCCTCCTGTCGATGAATGCTTTTGAGATGCACTCGCTCCCACTATCTCTGTTTTTCAGTCCACCCTGTGGGCGTGTAGAAACATCTCTCCACTCATGTAATACCTCCTGTTCACTCAGCAAGTCATTAGTTGGTTCAGCATTTGATACTAAATTTTGCCTGATACAATAAAGTCCACATTTGCTCATGGATAGCCCCGACCATGTTGACTGAGACATATCTTCTGAAATGGGATTTCCATTTTGCAGAACAAAGGAGTGCATTGTTGGTTGGAGAGTATGTTAGTCTTTTTTTTCTTTCGAACAATGCGTCCCTGCAAATACAGTATGTGTTGGTATGTTCCCGAATGCAGCCATCCCATTGGACTGAATGGACAGGTCCACACAGGCTCTTTCAACATCAGCATTACACGAAGACTTTAACAAGTCTGTGTCTGACAACTTGCCATCTCTACAGTATCTCACTTCACTTCTTCTTCTCTTCTTCTCTTTCTCTGTGGTCTTCTGTTTTTGTAATGTCCTACCACTTTAAAGGAAGAATCCACACAAAAACATCCTAACACTGTTATAAAGGTTTTGCTGTTTGATGATCACAAATCATCATTCTAGTCAATGTCTTATCATGTTGAGATATTTACAGTAAAGCTACAATGAAGTTTAATAGCAGATTATTTCTTGGTTACCTGAAACATGAAGTTGGTCTTTGATACAATGGACAAAGATCCATATTTCTCTCTCAGAAGTACCTTCAACAAACAAAAATATAATGCAGCAATAACACCTGGTGTCCACATGCCCACCTTTGAAGCAATAATGGTAACTACTATACCTATACATGTTAATAAAAAATACAACATGTTATAATATATCTTTAGTATTATTACTATAAAGTCATTATTGCAGTAACTGACAATACATATGGTGGTGGTATGCCTCATTTGTATCACACATGTGGATTAACAGTATCTCATGTATTGAAATGAAAGCAACATTTTGGCAGCAAAGACTGAAAGAAATGCAACAGAACTGTAGTCCTTGCCAACAAGTATTTGGTATAAATTATGGAGATCTTTCAATCAAATGGGCTACAGAAAAGGTGCCAGAAAAACGTTTGAATCTGCTGAAAATCTTTTAAAAGAACAGCACCAAAAGACCACCATCCTGTTTTTTCATGTTAGTTTTGGCCAAGGAATTGGTAGTGTGATATTTTTTATATTTGCACCTCCCAAACTTAAAGCAAAAATGCAAATTAAAGCAAAGTAGGTATGGAAAAGGCTGTACATTAAATCAGAAAATTACTCCCGTTCTGATTATAGCAGTGTAAGAGAACCAGGGAGTGGATTTTTTCTTTAACTCCTCATTTCTCGTGCTTGTCTCTCTCCTCCTCCGTTACTCCTCCGTCTGTGTATTCCTCGTGCCTAGTTGAGTTTCAACTGTCCTCCTCAGTGTTTGTTGAGCTGTTATTGTGTCTCAGATATTTTGTTGTTTCCTCTTTGTCTGCTGTTTGTCATTCTTCGCTGTGTTTTTTTCACTGTTATCTATAGTCCGTCGTTCCTGCCTTCCATGCCGTCTCTGTCCTCTGATGCGCTCCCTTTATCCTTCCAGGAAGAGATGAGATCTTGACTTATCAAGCTCTCGTTATTTGGTCAATCCAGGTTGATTGTCACCAAGTTGCTCTAACCAAGACCCATTCTCTCCAGTCTGTGTTCATGAATCTGTCTGTTTGCTGTCTGCTGTGGTGGTTGGTGGGATGTTGAGTGGAGGTTCCTGTGACCAGTGCGCCGTATGTAATCAGTCAATCCATTCATTGATAAGTAGGCCAATGCTGAAACATACTTTATCAAAGCCAGTGTCTGTGTTAGGTGTTCATGTTTTCGCCATAATCCATTGTACCATGAATTTTCTCAGGGTGCATCACTGGAGTTAGCCAGTGCCAAACCAGACTGTCCAGAGACGACCTTGAGCCATGTACCTTCCATAGCACAGGAGATGGTGACTGGACAGGATAAGACAAAATGCTGACAGGCTCTAAAAGGCAGAATTGATGTCACTTGTTCAAAGGAGGACTTTGAAGGCATTCAATTGACACAGTGCACACACTGGCAGCCATATTGGTGGACCATAGCTCTGCTGAATCTGCTGATTGCTAACTAAATGTCTAAACAAACAACTTGAAGGCCTCAGCAGAAGTCAGAAGTCATGGTAAATTTCTGAGCTTTTTTGACCAGGAATTGATATTTCATACACTCATTACAGTCTCCAGATTAGATAGATAATGTCACCATTTAGCACCTCCATGATGACAAATGATGGATTTGTTATTACCACTTTCACCAGCCAAATAATCAGTCTTTTTAAAGATCTGTTTGACTGGTAAAACTGTAATTGTCTTTGAAATGTTTTGTAGTACATTGTAGCCAGACGAGTTTCTTGTCCAGCACATCAGCCTGATGTCTCAGAGGAGGTTTGGACATGTATCTGTTTCTGGACAGGCCTCGATCCATCTGCACTCATTTAGCATTCAGCCTTAAGCTTCCAGGCTGTGGAGGGACATGACACAGGCTGTAGCAGTCATGAACCATCGCCTTTAAGATACTCTTAAGAGGACTCCATTACCCAGGATCCCCTGGGAGGAAAGCTGCCTGACCTCTGATCTGATGGAAGCAGAAGTAGCTTTTTAATACAGCTAGTTCAGGATCAGATGTCTACTTCACACAAAATGGCACATTACTCAAAAAAATCTTGGCAGATGAAAGATCACACATTTTCAAATGATGATTTTTGAGTAAAATCTGTTTTTGATGATGTGTTTGATGATGTATGGTAATCTGGTCCAAGACCTGTGATTTAAGAGCAATCTTATCTCAAATGCCTAAGGTAGAAGTTCCCCTCTGACACAGATCTGAGACCAGCTTTCCCTCCCTGAACAAACTGATATAAAGGAAAAAGTCAGTTAATTTGAAAGCCAGCAGTGTCCCTTTAAATGCTTGTTCAGTGTGGGTAGTAGATCTCAGATCAGTAGTCTGGCAGGAAACTTTACCTTGGATACCCACAGCCATGTGCTTGCTGATGGCGCCCCCGTGTGGGTGCATGCTGCGAGTGCATCCTGTGTTTGTGTCCTGTGTCTGCCCCTTGAGTGTGCCTGATGCCAGCCTGCAGGCCATGTCGTGTATCTCACACAGAACCGAACGCCATTAATGTTTCAGCGCATGGAGCCACCCTCTGAGGGAGGGGGCACGGATGGCCAGGGGGGCCAAGGCCTGAACGGCCTCCCCAACACCCAGCCGGACAACCTCAACAGCATGTGAGTAGACTGGGCACGGGTGGGAACCCATATGCAGTGTATTACAACCAAATAAGACAGCAGGAAACATAAGTACTTGCACACAAATATTTCCTATAGTTATCTATGGATGTACATTGTGTAGTAAATTATATGCTAATATGTACACATAACAATTAAAAATTTGGCCCTTGGTCAGATTTTTAGAGGCATCTTGCTTTCAAGGGCAATGTTTTTTAAATGTTCCATAATATATTAGGAAAGTAACCTGGCAAAAAATGTTACATTTTCATCAACCTCCGGACCTCAGTTGCAGAAATTTCTCCAATATTGGTTACTATCGAAGCAAGGTTAAATCAAGGGCAACTGGACTTGGTTGAAGATACTTGAAGACATTTTGCCTCTTAAAGAGGCTTGGTTGCTGTAGATTTTGTAGATGTAGTAGTTTTGTGGTGCACTAAACAGTTGCCACTGTCTCAGGCTGAATGTTTTGATTTTTTACAAATTGTAAACCGTCATCACTTTTATGTGTAAACAGTGGACAACAATTAATTAACATTAAGTTGAAGGAACTTTCTAATTTATGACATTTTTTTTAAATTTATTTAAATTAAAGTAAAGTGTTTGTTGTGAATACATTTATGTTTCATATCTGAATGAAAAGTTGAGTGAATTGAAGGTAAACTGACTCAACTCCCATACAGTACAGTATAATACATATATACTGCATCTGTAGTTATTACTTGGCTTTGGGTGTCTTTGATCATGTTTTTCAATTATGTCTTGTTGTGTGTCAAAGTGTGTGTGTGTGTGTGAGAGAGAGAGAGAGAGAGAGTGCTTTTCTGTTTAGCTTACTCAGGTTTGTCCTGTGGAAAGTACTGTTTATCAGGGTGAAATTGAGCCAAAATGGCACATTTGTTTAAACATTTACAAATGTCTGTTTGTGTCTGTGCATGTATGAGAGTGTTGAGTTGTCAGTTGATGGGAGGTGAGGTTCATTTAGTCTGTAGAAACATACTGTAACATTCTATAATGGTATAGTTAGCTTGAAGGAGGGTTACAAAGGAAAGGTTAGATTATTATTATTTCTTCTTTTTTTTAATAAACACTCAAAGTGTCATTTTGCACAATAAAATTAATCTGCAGAGAAATTTAACAACACACGAGAAACAATGATTAGATTAAATCAGCTACTTGACGTTGGCGTATGACTACTAGTCATCTGTGAATTTCTTTAGTTGAAGACATTCCTGATTTGTAATCCCCTGACTTGTGTGTATGTGTGGGTGCCAGACCTCCTGAGGGTGGCATGACTGAGAGCCAGTCGTGGGTGACGGCCAAGGCCCAGGAAATGTTCCAGAAGACGGGCAACTGGAGCCCCGACAGACCCTACCCCGATGATCTCCACAACAACCGTCACAACCCGCAGGTATGACAAGCACAAACTCACATGTCGTCAGCATGGTAACACACCAATTCAAGCCCGAACATGTTCTCCACTCACGCAAACAGTTTGTCCCCAATCACACTGGTTACGTTCAGGTCAAGACTCCTTCAACAGTAGCTGAGTATAATCAATAAAGTCTTCAGCAGGTAATTTGTTAGCAACAAATTTAAAGATGCTGGTGGGAAACATTCCTCAGGTTTGTTGCGGTGCATAGATCAAAAAACAGTTTGAAGCATCACATTTATTACACAAAACCTGAGATTATTTCATTCATGTAATTGTAAATACTAAAAGTGTGAAAACAGCAATCTCCACTGCTTACCATACTAATTCCTACAGTATGTAGGCCTAGTTAAAGCTCAGAGCTTTTTTTGCCAATGAAATTCATAAACTGAATTTTTTTTTTTTTCCTCAATGCCAATTCTTAAATAAAAGTATAAATAATCTAAACCTAGATATCCACACTATCTGCCCTCTGAATTTATCAAGCTCTGGAGAGTCAGAGCTTAAATATAGAAGTGTAGCCTTTGTGCGGAAGAATTAAAGAAGTCAAATTAAAGCCATTGTTGTAAGGTGAGTGGCGCTGTGGAAACAAGAGAAAAAAATTTCTTTGCTTCTTCAGGTAAGTATTTTATTCCAAAGTTTCTGATTCATAGCTAAACTCACAAGTGGTGGGCATTTGAGGGGTTAAAGATGATCAATGTGAATCCATGGGGCCAAATGTGTTTCTAATTGGAAAGTTATAAGAACTCCACCTCAATGCTCTGTGTCCTTGTTGAGAAAAAGACTGAGAACTGTTAGTCCTAAATCTGCTGCTTCATCCCTAACACCATGTTCATAGCAATAAATTAGTTCAGCGTTGAACTCTTTTCAGTATCTGACTGCTGGATATTGCTGCTACTACTCCAGCGTTCAAGACTGTAGTGTCTCTCTGTCCTTTGAGCTCTTCTTTTTTGGAACCTGTCTCTTTCTTCATCTTCCTGCTCGACGTCCACATCTCCCGTATTCTCTTAGTCTTACCATCTTTCTATTCCTTGATTTTTCCCGTTCACTTTTCAGCATCCTCTTGAATCAATGGCTTGGAGGTGGTAGATGTGTTTTGTGACCTACACCTTCTCCTCCTAGCTGCCCCTTACTTTCACTTGTCTGTTGGGACGTCCCTACTCCCCAGCCCCTCATCTCACTCTTCAATCCCATGACTAATATACTAAAATGTATTTGAATTTGGAATTGTGTCACATACTCTTTGGAAAGAAAAGGCTGATATTTAGGAATATACGTTCTTTAGAGATATTTTCTTTCCCCAGATTTGAACCTTCGGATTGGCAGTTTTATGGCAGAAAGGTCCCAGTGTTTTTAAAGAAGCTTTTCTCAATGGTCCTGATCTGGTTTCGTAATTACAGGAGAGTAAATATACGCACATCACGTAGGTGCAAGGCCGTCAGAAAACAGTGTCAATGAAAAAAGGTAACCCCCTGCACACTTCTTCAATTGCACAGAATTTTAATAATGACAACATTTTAATCCTTCTTGCAATCCTTCATTCTGACCTGATGAAAATCCGATTAGGATTGTAACATTGTCATTAGTAAACTTAGTGTACTTTGAGTAAGTGTGCAGGCATTAGCTTTTGTCATTGACAAAGTTTGGTTTTGTGCCACAACCCAGAATGAGCATTCACAACACTATAGAGAGTCATTCGCTTCCTGCCCATGGGACCTTATTTCGGAAAAAATATGTATGGCGAGACTTATTTTTTGATCCGGTTTGAACCGTGCCCTAATTTACACATATGATGTTTGTCATTTTAAAAGATAATTTTGTTTATCAAGAAAATTGCAGTTCAATGAGCTACATCTTTCGTCTTGCACGATATACTGTATGTCAGCAACATGTTAACGCTGTAATGCTAGCTAAAGTTCATTGCTTGGTTGCTACTAGCTAGGTAACTTAGCTGTGTTCCAAGCAAAAATAGATCTCACCTGATGTGTTTAATCCAACGATTCCTGGTCCTTTTACCACATCATCTACACATCTAAGTTCTTTGACCTTACAGTGAGGGGGGAAACTATTTGATCCCCTGCTGATTTTGTATGTTTGCCCACTGATAAAGAAATGATCAGTCTATAATTTTAAGAAAAATGCATGTCAAAAATGTCATAAATTGATTTGCATTTTAATGAGTGAAATAAGTATTTGACCTCTCTGCAAAACAACAGACTTAGTACTTGGTGGCTAAACCATTGTTGGCAATCAGGTCAGATGTTTCTTGTAGTTGGCCACCAGAGCTTTCTTGAGCAGGGGGACCTGGCGGGCGCTGTAGGATTTCAGTCCTCAGCTCATTACCCGTGTAAAAGACTGGGAGAAAGAAATCTTAATTGTAAATTAAATTATAGACTGATCTTTTCTTGTCAGTGGGCAAACGAACAAAATCAGCAGGGGATCAAATATTTTTTTCCCTCACTGTAGCTTCAGTAACGTTAGCTTCAGTCATTGAGAGAAGTTACGACGTCACATACGCGATTTTGGGTTTGTGGTTTTTGTAATTATGTATTTTCACAGTGTTATCCATCAACAGTTTTACATCAAACTGCGACTTTCTTGACTTCTAAATGTATATTTTAAATCATCATCATCATATGTGTAATTCAGAGCACATTTCAAACGGGATCAAAAAATTTGTTGTCTCTTGCCTTTGACTACCGTACATATTTTTCCCGAAATAAGGTCCCATGGTGTTCCACCAGAAGGGGAGGGACTTAGGCTCTCTATACATTAACCCACATTCTGACATTAGAGTAGTGGGCTAATAGACTTAATCTAATTACTACCCACCTCATCTAAATGTTTCAGAACCTCAACATTGACTTAACATAGGTTGCAACTGTGTAAAAATGTAGTCTTTTATGCCTGAAATTGAAAAGAAAGACCAAATTGGAACTTAATAAACTTTATTGATACATCATTGAATTTATTTCATGTTCCTACCACCTCGGTTAGCGCCTCCCTTGATTAGTCGACGACACCTCCTCCTGTCAGAGTGCCCTCCCTCAGCAGACAGTGGTCACGCCCCCTCTCATTGTGTTTTACAGACGGTAGAGATGAGGGAGATGGGGCGGGACGGGTACTCCGACACTGAGCCCTATCACCCAATGGATGTGCATGGGCGGACCCTCTCCATGCCCCGCCTCTCGGCAGACAACCAAGTGAGCACCTCCATCCCACCATCATCACCATCATCACCATCATCACCATCATCATCATTCTCCATTACTATGCCTGTTAGCGGTGTAGACAGTTGAAGTGAATTCAAAAAGTCTCTCTTTGCATTCTGAACAGGGAAGAGAACCGAGTCTGAAATAAACCCACACCTTCTAGTTTAAATCCCAAATATGTGTTTGTTTAATTACTTTTTTTTATATTTAGTCCAAATATATTTAACAGAAAATATTCAACAAATTATTTTTTATGTGTTTTTTTTTTCACTACTCTAGTCTTCTGCATGGGAAACATGGTTCACTTCCTACAAAATGTTTTGCCAGGATGCAAAGAAGCAATTAGACTTTTGTAAATTCACCTCCCTCTGTCTGGCCCCCCTTTCCCTCCCTTCCTGCCACCATACCTCCACCTCCTCCTCCCTCCCTCTAACCCGCCACTCATCCAGCAGCCGACCCACCACTGTTCAGCTTCAAGAGAGCTCCTCTCTGAGCAGTACAGTGAAACTGCATGCTGAAATTGGAGCAGCAAGTAACATGGGTCAGAGGGCTGGATAAGTGTTCTAGATTTATATCAAATATATTTCTAGAAGACCTATAAGTATAGAATATCTTATCGCTACCAACCTGATCCTGCTCCCTAATCCATTTCCATTAAATCCTTGGTGTGTCTGTCCTGTGTAAACTGTGGCCAGAGTTAGTGTCTCTCTTCAGCAGGGAAATTGAGAAACAACCACATGGTGACCAAAGATAGATAAACTGTAGGTTGCCACTTCATTGTATTCTGAAATCATTTTATGGACATCTCAGCAGGGACAACTATATCATTGGCTTGCTCAAAATGACTCCCTTAGTTGACTTCTTGGATGTGTGTGGGACAGACGGAGAGCGGTGTAGTAGAAGTTGCTGTAAATCACAGTTTGACCCTGTTGCTGAAGTTTAATAACTATGTTACAATCGAGTGAGGAAAAAAAGTAATTCACGCTTTCAATATTCTGCAAGTTAAGATTTCATATTAGTCAGGGACAGATCGATGTAGACCAAATATTTTGAGAGTTAAATCCTGACTACATGCACTCTGAAATCTGGTCTCAAAAATTTCTCCTGCAGGTTTGGTAGCTTTCACACAGAGAATGTGAGAGGGCACTTTTAACAGCACATGACCTTATCTGGTTATTACAGTAATATCTATGCTATAGTTATAAACTCATTTATCTAAATAAAAAAGATGGTGGATAATACATGGATGTAGCCTGTCCACTGTCCACTGTCTACTTCATATTAATCTGTTTTTAGATTAAGTTTGCAACGGATATAAACTACCAACTACAGTGTATGAAGATGGTAAGAAAAGGCAAGCCTGCTGCTCGCAACCTGTGGGCGAATTGTTTCAAAAACTTACTCTATGTTTACATAGATCTTGGGTTCTCTCCCAGATCTAGGGTGGCAGATTGACTACAGTTCGCCATTGTTTAGTGCTTGCTTTGTATTATTTCTCAGTAATGCACTTGGATCATTTTTTATCATCCTGTTTTAAAACAAAATGAGAGGAGTGTTAAAATCTATATATATGATATTTAGAAAATAGTTTACTTGGAGGACATGCGGACTTTACTATGAAGCCTCTGGCTGCAGTTGCACACACACTCACACACACATTCATGCATACAAGCATTGCCATACTCCGACATGTCACTGCACCCATGTCATGTTGCTCTCACTTTGGTATGTTGGTTACTCCATGGAGTGTTTTTTTGTAGGAGGATGAGATAGGAGAGCGTATAAGAGAAATGTGATGTCCACATAAACAGATGATGTGTGAAGAAAGTAGATAAGGTGTTCTTACAGTTTCCACTTTCTTAGTATTTTAAGTTTGTAATTTATAAGATGGGGGGGTTGATATGTGAGAATATTTTGGAGCTTGTAAAACTTTACGTGTTTGTTGTTAGCAGTTATTATATATAATGATGTTATTTAGGCTTCTTTGAACTTGTCCCCTAAAATACACTTAATACACACACACACACACATATATATATATATATATATATATATATATATTATATATATATTATATATTCCTACTATACATATATACAGTAAATACCCGTAAAGCTGGCAGTTAGCACATAATACACACATTTCAGTTAGTTTGAGTATGTTTGAGAGCCAACACAGCAAAGGTTTCACTCTCCAAATACAATAGACTTTATATTAGCTATGAATACACTCTTTGTGGACTCTTCTTTTCAAATGGATACGGGAGAATCAGTTATTTTTACTGCTCTTCATACTCCAACACTACCTGACCCGTGTTTGGTGCCTGTAGCTTTTAACACTATTAAAAAAAAAGAATAAAATAAGAATAAGATCAACAATAATAATAATAATAATAATAATAATAATAATACATTTTATTTACAGAGTGTTTTTAATGGTACTCAAAGACACTTCACATATGTTTTTATTCCTCTGGTAATAGTCCTGGAACATACAGTAACAGTCTTGGTATTAATATAAGTAGATGCTACTTTTAAATAATTAGATGTGTATAATATAATTACATACTAACTCAACATAAATAAAGAGAGTCTGACGTGGGAGTGTAGAATGTCTGTGTGTGTGTGTGTGTGTGTGTGTGTGTGTGTGTGTGTGTGTGTGTGTGTGTGTGTGTGTGTGTGTGTTGCATACACAATATATATGTGTGACTCCATACACTGTTACTTACTGCCTTCTAACACTACTCTGCTTTACAGAGAGCTCATGCTGTTTCGGTAAGTGTGTGTATGAGTGTGTGGATGCGCATGCATCTTACATTGTTCTCTGTCCTCTCTTGCTCACTGGCACACCCACCTCACTCTTATGTGTGTACGCTGGCCTTCTTTAAATTAACTGGGTCCTCTCTCTCTCTCTCTCTCTCTCTCTCTGTCCCCTTTTTCACTTATTTATGTACATTATTTTCCAAATTTTTACCTCTTTTTTAATCCTTCATCTTCTCCTTCATGTCCTACATCTATCTTCCCCCTCCTTCTGTTTGTCTCTCACCTCCTTCCCAAAACATCTTTACGTCCTCTAAATAATCCCATTATCCTTCCTCTCTGTCATCTGTCATTGTTTATCATCAACTACACATTCATTTCTGTCTCTTTCTCTGTCTCTGGCTCTATTGTCTTTCGGTCCTGACGGCTATGCTATGTCGGGTCTATGCTCTGTCTGTGTGTGTGTGTGTGTGTGTGTGTGTGTGTGTGTGTGTGTGTGTGTGTGTGTGTGTGTGTGTGTGTGTGTGTGTGCACTACACTGCTCTGCTCTACGTATCATCTCTGTGTTTGCCTGCTCTGCAGCGGAGGAGACACAGGCCTCGTGGAAATAACCTCAGTGTATGTACCTCTCTCTAGCTCTATCTCTCTCCCTTTCCCTTCCCTCTTCATTCTTCTGTCTCTCTGTCAATTATTTTTCATACTGGATCTGCACTAAAATTTGGGCTGTCTGACAGGTCATCTAAATTTTTAATACTCTCAGAGACTATTCAGTATCAAAGACAATACCCTGAGATCCTGTGGGTGTTCATTATATCAAATCCCATGTTTGATTCTAAATGTGGTCTATATTTTTTCATCAATAGCCATTTAATAGATGTGCATTCTGCAATTGCATTATGTCATTCTTCAGTTTGTAAAATGCTCACACACTTGGTGCACAGTCCCTATGAGCTTGGGTTTTGTAAAAACATTTCCCCTGTTTTTTTATTCTTACCTATTTACATGTGCATATTCACAACACACATTACCAGTGCTGGATGTAAAGTAAGATACACAGAGTGTCTGAGAAGATGCGTGCAGCAATGCACAGTCAATTCTTTCCTGTGAGCTTCTCTGCATTTCGACCTACAACAAAATGATAGCCTGGTCAGTAGTTTACTGTTGAAACAACTACAGATCTAGTTTTCAAACGGCAACCGACTGAGAGAGTGAAACCCCTATCATCGGCTCTGACTTGAAACTTTGGCAAGCATTTGCCAGTCAATTACAGATGTTGTGTTCACTGTTGTTGGTTGTATAAAGCAGCAGTGAACACTGCTCATCCAGTGTGTTTTAAGTTCTTTAAACACCAAAAACTGAAGGAAACAAACTTTGATTTTGAAAGTTGCCATGTCACAATTATTGCAGTGGGTCCATATTCATGTTCTCCCTTCTTCCTGCGGATAAAGTATTTGCATAACACTTTTTATGGTTTGTGAGGATTTTCTGTTTTGGCAGGATGTCAATTTACTGCAACTTAAAAGAGACACCATCTGAGTTGTGTTGATGCAATGAACCCCACCCACCTGGTACTCCAAGCTCTTTAAAACTGTGGCCTAATTGTCACTATTCAGATCTGCTTTGATCACCTCTCCCCTTCTCTATCTATCCTGTCAGCCTGTCTTTGAGCTGTGCCAGTCTCTCTCTTTCTTTTTCCCTCTTTCTTTCTCTCTCCCGTGTCTGTTCGTGTTGAGGTCTCTCTGCTCTCCATTGCTTGTTTTCTGTGACGAGAATCCCTGGAGTTCAGCTTGTATGCAGCGTGTGTGTGTGTGTGTGTTCCTTTCTGTGCGTTACATGTGCGTTTTAGTCTGTTGCATTGCTGCAGACCTGGTCAACAGTGTATGACGAAAGCATGGACTGGCCTGATGTGCAACTGTTGGCCTGTACGGGGAATTGGCAGCGTGCCGGCATGTCATTAGTCATGCATGGCGTGGCAGAGCTCAGTCTTGCTGTGGATGTGATGGAGAGGTAGTGGTGTACCAACAAGGGAAAGTGTTGCTTCAGCCAAAGGCTGTCATTCAGTAGTCTGAAAGGGAAAGGGAAAGATGGACAGAGTCAGAATAGGGCACTCATAAACCACTTTCTGTCTTAAGTTGGATGACATCATGGTTTATAACTTTTCAGTGCATAATTTGTTACGAGGGGTGTAATGTGAAAATGAATTCACTAAACAGTGTATTTGGACACACAAGTCTCCAGGATCATAATGTTACTGTGATATTGTTAGGATTGTCTGGGTAAACATGGTTTTTTTTCAGTCTTTTATACCTGTTTAATGTAAAACCCATTCTAACACATCCTTTTCAAGCGTTTGTGTGTATAAGCATAAAAGTGTATGCAAACGTGCAGTACCGTGCTGCCAGCTAACCAGAGGGCGTGCATGTAAGGCTGCTCAGAAAGTGTACAGACTGCTGTCCATGTGTAGTCCAGCTCCACTCAGGACGATGAATCCTCTTGTGTTCGTCTGAATCTTGGTCCGGCCTGCTGCTTGCAGACTGACCTGTGCCTTATCATCAGGGTGATGTGAAGCTTTCTCGTGGTTCAGAGTGTCAGCAGGGTCCTGTCCTGGTCAGAAGAGCCTGATAATGAACCTAGCAAGAAAATCGCACAAGACTTGTTCTATAATACATTATGTAGACCTTAACTAGAGCCAGTTCCTTATATGAGTTTCTGTAATTTACTGTTTTCCTGATGTAATCGAAAGTGTCTTGATTTTAACATGGCTAAACACAACCACTAACAGGTTAGAAATGTGTAATATTTGAGTAAGTGCACTACTTTAATGCAGTAGATTTTTTATACATATACATTAACTTAAAGTACTAGGCAGGTTAAAATAGATTAATGTATAATATAATGGTAAAGGAGTTACTGTAATCCCACATTATCTAGTTAATTGTACAATTTGCCAGCCACTTTTAAAAAGCCCTGACAACAACATTTTGAAAAACAATAATCTATCCTGTAGGATTTTCCTGTTGGGTTCTTGCAAAGCGTTTTGACCAGGCTGTAATGCTACTGAATGTCAGTTTACCTTATCCACCTGGCTGCCATATTTAATTAATGGCATACGCAGTGTTGGGAAGCAGTACATTTATAGAGGAATACAAGCAGTCTGTGGAGAAAAATATATTTAATATTCTCTAAATGTTTGCGATGAGCAGAATAAGAGATGAAACAACTACAAATATCTAAATAAATTAAAGTAAAATTGGATTGAATGAAAAAATATTGTTTATTCATGTGTTAAAATTAAGCCTGGTGAGACTTAATTCATTAATTCAGCTGTCACAAGCTTCTATAGTGTTGGTAATGCGGCAGTGTGCATTCATAGTTGTGCTTTTTTGACATTCAAGTAGAAAATATTTATAATCTGCTAGAATTTACATTGCAATCATTGTTTTAATTATTTTATTTACAAAAAATGTGAGGATAAAGGAGGGAAAATAAAAGTAAACATCTGATGTTGGTTGGTCCGATGATATTCCAACTTCGACATGGAGAAAAATGTTGCTTTCCAACCTGAGTATGATCTAAAGGAAATAAACTTGCCATTTGAAAGTCCAGTAGGCTCCCCTGCCTTGTGCATGTGAGGCATGGTTTCTACGACCCTCTTTCATGCTTGCTCTCTGTCTCTGCCCCCTCCTTCTCTTCCTCTCAGTTCCCTGTTATCTTTCTGTCTGTTTCATTCCTCCATGTTTTGGTGAAGAAGCATGGTATTACATGTGCTTGTCAAAGTAGTTCGTTATTTCAGGTGCTATGGGTCAAGCTAAATGAATGCAAAGATTGTAAGCTGATATGTGATTTAATATGATCAAACAGTACTCAGAAACCATTTGAGTGTTTGTTTTCAGATCAGATGGGTGCAGGTTGCCAGACAGGACAACACAAGAACCAAAATGTAGATATTGTCAAAATCGAATTGCAACCTGTGAAAACCTGAATTGTCCTAGTGTGGGTAACCACCACCCACCTAAACCAAGAGCTGTTTGGTACTGCTGTTTGACCCAAGTCACATACTGCCATTCACAAGGCACATATACACACAGGAATGCACAATCTGATGCAGCTCTGTGGTAGTGTCATACACTCATTAAAAGTCAGTGAAGTGAGTGTTGAGAGTGTCGTCCTTCTCACAGCTGAGGACCGACTCCACCGGTCACAATGCATCAAATCTAAGTTCTTTTCTCCTCTCTTTCTTTCTCTCTCCCCCACTATTTTTTTTATATCTCTTTTCTTCTTATCACATTCTCTCCTACCTTATGTTCTCTGTCTGTCCCTCTCCCCTTCTGTATTTCCTTCGCTGCTCTCTCCTTCGTCCACGCAGACCATCACTGACACCAGTCCGATGCGACGCTCCACCTCCAGCCTGGTCCATGGACGTACAGGTCGGGGCGTGAGGCTGGACGACTACTCCCTGGAGAGGGTGGTGTCTGAAGAGGGGAGACACGGAGGAGGACGCAGACACAGAGACAGGAGTCACCGTGCCTCACAGCGCTCCCTGACCAGATATACAGACGCAGACACGGGTGAGCCACTCATAGTGGACATCTATATGCTACCTTTCATGCTACCCTAACATCTTGCTTGCATCTGCAAATCTACACTGAACGTTTACAGCTGTAAATGCCTCAATGTATCTCCAATGTTGAATTTACTTAATGTAGGTTACAGTATCAAAGTAATGAATAAAAATTCCAAACCAGCAGCCTCTACTGGCGTACAGTAGCTCAGACAGGTGGTGTGGTCTGTCTGTCTATTCAACACTTGGGACCAGAATGAAATCTGAACAACTTCAGTATTGTATAGATTTCTATGACATGGCAAATAGTAATTTTGAAATGAGAATGAAAATGTAAAATTACATAATGCGGCACTCACACTAAGCGCTTATACTAAACATTCTTTATCCTAACTTTAGCTTTAACATGTTAACTGGCTGGCATTTGTATCAGTATGTGGCATTTTATACGCTATACAGCTCAGCTATACACAGTAAGGGCGTACACTCTATGCTAGCTGAGGTTGATGAAGTAGCCTGGTTAGAGGATAAACAACACTGGCCTTTCCTTAGACACTGTAGCAGCATCCATTGCTGTCTGCCAAAACGAAGATTAAGATAATAAGAGAATATTTGTGTGCAAGCCTTTTAGCTAGTTTCAGGAAGAGTTGGACATTCTAATGTTTTCCTGTGAGCTGTATTTGCAAGAGCACAGTCAGCGGAAGTTCATTTTCTATCCCAAATCAGTGACTACACAACACACTTGGGTGATAAGAAATGCTACTCCTGCCATTATATATGGGGTGATTACATAACAAAGAAATTTTCATGCAACCATAACATGAACAAAGTACGCAGTGTTGCTTTATGGCTTGGTCAAGGACAACTCAGTAGCAGTTGTTGAGGCAATTAAGAGCAATCTGTGCATTTATTGAGCTAAGAGAGCAGAGTTGTCATCATATTCACTACATTTTATGTGAGTCAAGTCTTGGCACAAAGAAGTCCTTGAAAAGAACATTGTGCAAGCAGATAGCCCACTTCATCAGTAATTGCAAGTGCAAATTGCATGCTTCAGCTATAAAACTAATGTAACAAGGCTGGCACAGTTAAACTCTAAATCCCCCTTATAATTGGAGAGCTCTCTAATCTGATGGAGAAGACTCTCTGCTTTCCGGACTCGGTAGTGAAGGTGGTGTTTTAAGTTTGTTTTCTTTACTCTACATTTGACTGCACAGGTATAGTGGATTCTTGCATGGATAGGCATTTAATTTTTTCCCTTTAAAATTTGGCACTTTCATTGCTTTAGGTTGTTTATTTCACTTTTCCCATATAAAAAGAAGAATCTTTTATCCTACATTAACTTGCAGGAGATGTTGTAATCTTAAATTGCGTGGTGTAGCTCAAATCTTAACAAAATAATGTGTTCTCTTGTATTTATCAATGTAAACTGAGACATATCCTTGCTAGGCCTGGGCACAGACCTCAGCACTACCACGCAGTCGGGCGACCTTCCACCCAAGGAGCGCGAGCGGGACCGCGGCCGGACCAAGGACCGCCGTCACCACCATCACCACCATCACCATCACAGCTCCATGGACAAAGAGCGCTATGGCCCTGACCGCCCTGACTACACCCACAGGCATCCACACGACCGCCACTGGTCCCGCTCACCCAGTGAGGGGCCTGATGGACGAGGACACAGACAGGTGGGCTCCAAAGACACTGAGATTAATGCCAATTGTGCATAAAATATTAGTGACAGTTTTCCAATACTGTCTTTCCTGTTCCTGTTGTTAATTTCCATATACAGTGTGTAGAATACATTATATAAAGCTTATCACTCAATACAGGTTGGATAAAAACCCTAATGTGCCTGGAGGATGTTCTGTACTGTCATTATGGATACTAAAGTGCTGAGGATGGTACTTTACTTTACCTAGTTACATTATACTCAATCTTGTAGTCACAGTAGTGTAGGCTTTCTTTAATATTAGCCAAAATATTTTCCAGGTATTTGACTGCTTAAAATCCAATAAGTTGTGTTTGTCATACAGTAGGTCTAGCTGTTTGATGTGTGAATCCCAGTATTTATCTGTTACTAGGAACTGAGCACAGTGGTGAAATATAAAAAAAAAAGTGATCCTTAACTCGTGCATTTTGCTCCCACCACAGCATCTGTTATTTTATCCAGTAAGAGTTCGCATAAAGTCAAACACCTACTTATGGATATCAATCTCTCTTTTTTGTTTTATGCTTTTTTCTTTATCACTGTTTCTCTCTCTGTCCATTTTTCTTCAACGTGATGTGTGGCTTCTTGGTGTCAATTCTTTGCCTCATCACTATGTTTTTGAATGATTTTCAATGGTGTTTATCTATCTATCTATCTATCTATCTATCTATCTATCTATCTATCTATCTATCTATCTATCTATCTATCCCTCCCTCCCTGTCTCTCTATCTCTCTATTCACCACCACTCTGCTCTACTCTGGTCTCTGTTGTTGTGGTGCGTTTTGATTTTCCTTGTTTACATTTTGCTGTAGGGCAGTAGTTCGGTGAGCGGCAGCCCGGTCCCGTCCACTTCGGGGACCAGCACTCCTCGGAGAGGCCGTCGGCAGCTGCCCCAGACCCCTGCTGTCCCCCGTCCACATGTCACCTACTCTCCCGCTGTCCGCAAGCCTATCTATGGTCCCCCAGGGCCGGGCCGACTCCGCTCCCCCTCCCCCCGACACTTCTCCCCGCCAGACCACGACAGAGGCTACCACCACCGACCCCCGTCACGCCAAGCTTCTCCCCACCACGGGGGCTCCTCGTCCCGGCACGGTTCGCCGCGCTCCCCTAGGCACCAGTCCCCACGCTCGCCCCTCCATGGCTCACCTAGGTCCCCTCACCGAGGCCGCTGGAGCGGGCCTCCGCCTGGGGACAGCCTGGAGGGCGACGGGCCCTTCTACGAGCGTGACTACGAGTACGAGCGGCACCATGAGCCCCCTGCCTACGAGCAAAGCCTCTCCCATGGCAACCCACACCCACATGGGGGAAATCCTCATCCACACCCTCGCTCACCTAGGACTGCCCGCCATGGGCCCCCTCCACCCCCTCACCCGCACCCACGTAGGGTGCCCAATGGCTACCGCTCATCCTCACCTTCCCCACATCGGCGGGGGCCGCCAGGGGCACCCCCCCACCCGCACCACCGCCCACCCCATGCCCGAGGGCCCCGCAAGGGCCTGCATGAACCTTATAGTGAGACGGACGAGGATGACTGGTGCTAGCAACCACAGGGAGCGAGGGATAAGGGCAGGAGAGGAGAAGAAGAATAGCAGTCTCCGGTGCTCTGGCCTTGGACATGTAGACTTTTAATAAAGCCGAGGTTGTGAAAATGTTAGGCGGTACAAGGTTGAGCACCTTCCAAACCCTCTACCTTCAGCCCTAGAACTCTAAATGAAAGGAAAGGGCAGAGGGGAGGGGGGGAGGGGTGCTGCAAATAGCTTTTTACAGATTTTGTGTTAGTCTCAAATCAGTGACAGAGCAGCGCATGGATAAAATGACAAAGAGACAGCCAAGACAAATAGGGCAAGGCCCGGGCACAGTTTACCTCTGCCTCTCTCAGTCTCAGAACTACTAGAATTCTGTGCTTGACCAGCAAGGCCACGCTGCAGAAGGAAGAGAGAGGTATGGGAACAGGAAAGCGAGGGAGGAGCATGTAAAATGACCAGGGATGATCGTGGTTTGAGGCCTAAAAGCACTTCTCCCAGACTGTCAAGTGATTGGTTAGTTTCGTAAGATGTGTGCTATCTGTCGCTGGTTAATCTGCTCATGTAAAAGCCAGAGTCCACTGTTTTGACTTTGCTCCTCAAACAGATGTGTTTAAAGAAAAATAAATTAACAAAAAGCCAGGACCCCTAACCCTTACATGCCAAGCTATGCCTCCAGAAAATCAAACTTGAACAATGAAGAACAAAATGAAAACTTTACAAACAATGAAAAGAAAAAAAGGGAGAACAACCACTTTATCTTTAACCTTTTTCCTTTCCAAAGGACAGAACCAGGAAGCTCCGCCTATACTGCAAAAACCAGCCAATCACAGTGCTGGCTGATATTTGATGAGTTTTATCATCTCTGTTTACTGTTAAAGACTCACTTAATGCTGACGGAACTGGTGTGACATCACTTCCTGTCCGGCGGTGGTGGTAGTGGAAGGGGGCCGTCACGGTGTGAGCTCACTTCCTGTTCGAGTGTGCTATGGGAGTGTGGGCTCAGATAACTTGAGAAGGGAGTCGGACACTTCGTCAAGCCCCTTCCTCCTCGGTTAATCGACCCGGCGCAAGGCGAGGAATGATCTGACAGGAAATTACATCACACGGTTGAGTGGGGCGGAGGAGAGGAAAGGAGGGATGGGGAAAAAGACTAATTTCTTCAGTATTTCTTCTATCGATTACTTCTCCTTCTTGTTCTTCTTCGGACATTGGAGCTTGGTTCTTCTGTTGCATTCGCTCAGCCTCCTTTGATCTTTTTTGGAGTCCAAAATTTGATGGAAACCTGCATGATTGAATAAATACATACTAGAGAGGAAATCTAACTGGTGTGGGTGGGACCTGGGGGCTTTATAGGAAACTTTGCATTTAGGTTTACAAAAGAAGTTCTCTTCTTTCAGACTCTCTCTCTCTCTCTCTCTCTCTCTCTCTCTCTCTCTCTCTCTCTCTCTCGTACATCTCAAATGTAATTTTAGCTTACTTTTTACCCGAAACAGGCTTTGACAGTCGGCTGTTTTGTTTGTCTCAGTTTTCTGCCGACACGGTTACAAAGCTTCGTTTCTACAACCTGTTAAGACGGGAAACACTGCAGGCTCACATTAAAGTTTCCTGTTGATCTTGAGAAACAAGAGGGAGAAAGAGTGGGGAGAAGCGGACTTCTACCACACTTAATTTATTATTGTTAATGATAGTCTTATGAATAATGATATCAATGTCAATGCAAAACGATGATGACAATGATGATACTGATGATTGATTGATTGATAGAACTGCTGTAGATTTGTTGTCATGTTTTTGAAGTTTATCTGTGCTATGTCCATCTTGTTTACATCGGTTATATTTTTATCCCCCCCATTCAATGACGTTTACCGGGTTCCTGATGCCTTCCTGCAACGTTTTGGGGCAATGACGGCTTGGGAACATTCACTTAGCAGCGTTGCGTGTTGTAACGCAACTCTTACGATACACTCTCTCTTCAGAATGGTGGAGGTAAAGGTCAGGGGAGCTTCAGTACCTGACTTGCAATGATTCATGGGGTCAGTACTCTTGTCAAGCCTACCCAGAGATCAAGAATTCATGCAGGGGTAGACCAGGTCATTGAGAATGTGGAAGAGTTTGTCTGCCTTTTACAATGCAAAGGTTTCACATAACCCTGTTTTACTGAAGTTTGAATTCTTCCACTGGCAGCCAAAAAACGAATCTCAATCTTTTCCCTCTGTCAGGTTCTGTAGTTTTGTTGTGAGATTGGTTGCCGGCAGTGACAACACAGTATCGGTGGTACAGTGTTAATGTCAGTTAGTATCAGGTGGTGTTCTCTTTTTTTGCCACCCGGGGGCAGTTATCAGCGCACATTATCTGCCCTGACTTCCCCCTCTATAGGACAGCCTCCGCGCCACATCCTGGTTTCTAGATCTGCTTACGCCTGTCTCTTATATCTTTGTAAGATATATAGATGTAGTCCCATCCTAGTCAAGAAATGTGGATGTAGCCTGGGAGACGCCATATCTGTCCGTTTTATTGTCCGTCCTTCGGCCTGCCTGTCTGTGCCAATGCTGACCCCTCCTCCAGCCCCTTCTCTCAGGTCTGGATAACCAGAGTTCAGTCACCAAATCACCTATCCAATAATATGAAGTTGTAGCAAAGCTGAAACTTCTTCTGCCAAAACCCACTTCAGTATTCACCAACCTCTCTGTCCTCATTTAATTTTTATTTTTCTGTCCATTTGCTTTGACATCTGTTCTTTCAGCTTGCCAGAGAGCGACACTGAAGACACAAAGGCATTACAGGACAGAAATGCTTAGGACTAATTATCTCATCCTTATTGTTATGAGGGACAACAATTATTGAATATTCAATAACTCTAGGACAAGATGATAAAGTATAGATACATATAGATGATAAACTATAAATCTAGATATAGTACAGTAGATGTAGTTATAGATAACAGACAGAGTTTAATTAAAGTTTCAGATATTTATTTATTTTGCATACCGTTCATATTCATGACACGGTCAACGATCTAGCTACTCTTGAAACCTCGCACTGTTTTCTTCAGTCGCAGAAGCCAGTAAACAAACCCCAGTCCACGTGTTTTGACTCTATGCAGACCTCATAAGCATCCTCATTATATTATTTTGTAAGAGAAACTGCAGCGCTGTGGAACTGTAACGGATTAATTAAACTGGAACACGCGGATCTGAGAAAATGTGAAGATCGACACCACGTTTGCACACGCCACTTGACATCACACCCACAGTGAAACCTCTGTCTTTCATGTACCTCTGTCGCTGTCTAATTCCCCCCTCTTCTAGAGGATCCCTTTTCCCTCCCTGTCTTTCTCTCCTCTCCCAAAATATGTTGCCTCCAGGCCTAGTAATGAGCATAGCATAGTGAAGATGTCGATTGGGGGGGGGGGG